>NC_091825.1:86892500-87192500 GCF_038994185.2 Dermacentor albipictus
CTGCAAATGCTAGCTGCAGATACTAGAGTCTCCACATCTTTTCTCCAGCGCAGCATTTGGATCAATCCTGTCAAAGTGTAGCATGCACCTCTGGCGACACAGTCAGCCTAGACATTGCCTTTTAGTATACACCAGTGGGCTGGTAGGCACTGCAATATATTGTGATGCAGACATAGTTGACAAACATCACTTTCTTGGGTATCACTTGGCTGTGTAATGTCTCGTTTGTGTTCAAAACATCGTCGAAACTTTTCAAGATGCATATACTGCTGAAGTTTGTCATTCCTGCCATCGTCATCCTTTGATCAGTTGGGAGCCGCCACAAACATTTCTGCAAGCTATCACCATCACAGTGCAAGTGTTTCCTGCAAATGATGAATTGTTGAGCTTAACAACACACAACCATGCTGTAGAAAGTTATACCTTAGTCGGGAAATGAAAGTGCATCGAGAGATAGCCTGCACATATTACATGGTGCTTAAATTTGCACATGAACTACGTAGATGTTCTATAGCAACACAGCTCTTTGTGTACGCAATCAAGATGAGAAATAGGATAAGATGGCTAGTTATGAAGGCTAAAAAGGAAGGTTAATAATGAAAGTGGAATTAATGGAGAACTCAGGAGAATGAAAAGGGGTTAACTGTCTGGAGTAGTAGGTATCTCAGAGAAACCTTAGAAGGCAGAAGAAGAAAAGAATATGGGATAATGATACTGTAGGACCTAATGCACATGACATTTATCTGGGAAGAGTAATGCTTTGAGATAATGGAAATACAGCACATTCATTCCACCCTATAGTGAAATGTCAGTGGCTACATTCTGTGCTTCAACATCTACTTTGGCATGAAGCTTATGTCACAATATTGTTACGTAGGAAGACAGAACGTAGGGCAGAACTTCACAATCGCCTAAACTAGGGCTAGACACTCACGCTCAGTGATGGAATAGTTGCGCTCCACGGGTGAGAGGAGCCTGCTGGCATAAGCGATAACACAGTCGTGGCTGTGCTGGCGTTGTGCCAGTACTGTGCCGATTGCGTGACCGCTGGCATCAGTACGGACTTCAGTAGGTGCAGAAGGATCGAAATGGGCCAGAACGGGAGGCGTTGTGAGAAGGTCGATTAGATGCGAGAATGCAGAGCCCTCATCATCGCCCCACTGGAAAGGGGCGTCTTTTTTCAAAAGCTCGGTTAGTGGTCGTGATATGGCCGCGAAATTTTTCACGAAACAGCGGAAGTACGAGCAAAGGCCGATGAAGCTGCGCACATCCTTGACAAACTTTGGAACAGGGAAGTGCGTAACACCATGGATCTTGCTTGGGTCCGGTTGCACTCTGTTTGCGTCAACGAGATGTCCAAAGAGGGTAATTTGGCGACGGCCGAATTGGCACTTCGATGCGTTCAGTTGCAGACCGGCTCGACGAAAAACGAGCTGACGAATGCCGAGATGTGCTCGAGGTGCGTAGCGAACATTGGGGAGAATACTATAATGCTGTTCATGTAGCACAGGCACATGGACCATTTGAAACCGTGAAGAAGGAAGTCCATCATACGTTCAAAAGTGGCAGGAGCATTACATAGACCGAACAGCATAACTTTGAATTGATAAAGACCATCGGGTGTTACAAAAGCAGTCTTCTCGCGGTCGAGATCATCCACGGCAATCTGCCAGTAGCCGGAGCAAAGGTCAATAGAGGAGAAGTAGCGAGCACCGTGGAGGCAGTCAAGGGCGTCATTAATCCGAGGTAGGGAATACACGTCCTTTTTGGTAACCCTGTTAAGGTGCCGATAATCCACGCAAAAGTGCCATGAGCCATCCTTCTTTTTTTACCAGTATAACAGGTGACGCCCATGGACTACATGACGGTTCAATAATGTTCTTGGCAAGCATTTTGCGAACTCCAGCGGGAATAACTTGACGCTCAGCCAGCGACACTCGATACGGGTGGCGATGAATAGAAGGGGTATCGCTGGTATTAATGTGATGTTTAACAGCTGTAGTTTGGGCCAAAGGACAATTATTAAAGTAAAAAATATTGTGGTAGGAAAACATAACGCAGTAGAGCTCACAAGCATGCTTGTCGGCGATGGTACAAGTTGCCGACTGCGATGGTAGAGGAGGATTGACTGAATTGTCGTCTACTGCAATAGATGCTACTGAGTGATCCTCAAATGAGCAAAGCTGGGCCAGAGACATCCCGCGTGGCAGCACTTGTGTCATTAAGCCAAAATTGACCACTGGCACGCAGACGCAATTCACCGTAATAGATAAAACTGTATGAGGTACTGTGATCCCGTGTGTAAGGAGGACATCTTGCATAGGAGCCGCGATGTAGTGACCATCGGGGACTGGTGGGGATGACACTAACTCAACGTAGGTCAGTGCCGAAGGTGGCAAGCGAACGAAGCCGACGGAATTGAGGCGACTGGGATGTGGTTCAGTGGGATCCAGAACAGGCAGGTCAAGGCGGAGAGTACTGGCGGAACAATCGATGAGAGCAGAATGTGCAGAGCGGAAGTCTAAGCTGAGGATGATGTCGTGGGGACAGTAGGCGATGACTGTGAATAGCACGACAGCGGAACGATCGGCGAAGGAGATGCGTGCGGCACACATACCAATTACAGGGGCTGTTCCGCCATCGGTAACATGAACAACAGGTGTCGTGGCGGGCGTGATTATTTTCTTCAGCCGGTTATGAACGTCAGCACTCATTACTGACAAATGCGCCCCAGTGTCTATAAGAGCAAACATAGAAACACCATCGACTTGCATGTCAAGAAGGTTCAGATGAGTGCACAACGTCAGTAGAGGATTTGGCGGTGTAGGGAGCAATTCAGCGTCACCTCGAGGCGCTGCATCGTCTAGTTTTCCGGCTGGGAGCAGCGTCCGAAGGGAGTCGGCAAATGGGAGCGACGGGGCTGGGGAGAGCGAGATTGTCGTCGTTCAGGTGAAGGCGAACGAGAATTGGGGCAGTTCGGCGCAGGAGAATCAGTGGCGGCATTATCGGAGCGTACGGCATGGGAACGAGAAGGGCCACCTGGGGGGCGAGAGCAGGCAGTTGAAGTAGACCAGGTCGGGGAACTCCAGCAACTGCAACAGTGCCGAGGAATGTGCCCGATTCGACGGCAGTGAGAACAAATGGGCTTGTCATCAGCAGTGTGCCATTCAGATGGGTTGCAGATATGTGGTGGGTAAGAAGATGCTGGACGGGGCGGAATCAAAGAAGCCGGGAGAGTATCGGGGCGATGGTCCGAGCAGATGGTGTGAAGACCCATGTTTGTGAACTCCTGGCGGACAACTGACTGAATCGGGGAAACCATGACTGCAGGTGCGTTGGAGGGGCTCGAGTCGAAGGCAGCCAGATAGGCGGCCTCAATCTCACGCCGGACGATCCTGGTAAGATCGCCAGTGTTGTTGGGACAAGGAGCATTGCCACAGGAAGATGTCGCTGGGGTGTTGGGCAGACGGGCAAACTGCTGGTCGATACGTCGGCACTCTTCTATAACTGCATCCACCATCACCACGTTGTTGAAAACGAGAAAGTTGAAGGCATCATTGGTAATGCCTTTGAGGATATGGGAAACCTTGTTTGACTCAGACATGTGTGCGTCAACTTTGTGGCACAGAGCCAAGACGTCCTGAATGTACGTGACATAGGGCTCTGTTGCCGTCTGCACACGGCAGGAAAGCACCTTCTGCACGGCAAGTTGGTGATCGTAGGGGTTGCCAAACAAGTCTCGGAGCTTTTGCTTAAGCGAATCCCAACTGATGAGCTCATCTTCGTGCGTCCAAAACCAAGCTCGAGGTGTGCCACCAAGGTAAAAGACTACGTTGGCGAACATGATAGTAGGGTTCCACTGGTTATTGCGGCTGACGTGTTCGTACAGGCTGATCCAGTCCTCAACGTCTTCCCCATCTTTGCCCAAGAATACGCCAGGATCACGTGGAGCGGGGAGAGCGATGTAGGTCGTCAGAGTGGCAGCAGGTGTCGGAGCCGGCAGAGTCGAGTTGTTGCCGGGAACCATGAAGGAAGGCTCGACGTACCGTCCACTGCGAAGCTCCGTGACGAGGTACAGGGAGCGTCCACCTCTAGCAGATGTTACGTAGGAAGAGGCAGGCGAAAAGCTATATACAAGTATATTTACAAGGAAATACGCCGCACTTGGCCAAGAGGCAACAGCCCGCGCTAGCCTCTAATCGCCATCGTCGTCTTCACACTGCTCACCTCTTCATCATCGCAAAGACTGTTCCATAGCAATAAAATCTTCAAAAGGGCACTGGACAGACATTTTCAGAGCAAGGCAAACCCTGCACCTCAGCTGCTGCCATATCCAAGAAATTGTGCATGGGCAGTGCACACATTGGTTGTGGTGGGTGCTGATAAGTCGTGATGCATGCAGCTGAACTGGAATGGGGACCTTGAAAGCTTGTGCAGTAATTGCACTTTTGTCTTGAAAGGGCTAACTCCAGCGTGGATCCATCGGGACATTGGGAGAGGTCACAAACTCCCCCCTACAAAACAGTAAAGTCAACTGCCTCATTTAGGCGAGGGCAGAGGAGCATCAAAGTAGACATGCATTGTGGTAGGCACCGCAAATTCAGCATGCAAGAAAACATGACCCACGTGAAAGATCATGCGAGGGCAGACTGCCGGCTCTGCATTTAGGCAATTGCAAAGCTGGCAAGTATATTGTCACGTGGTCATGATGGTGAAGAAAGCAAAATGGTGAATGGTGAAACTAGCATTTTATTGGGCAAACTTGTGCCCACAAAAGCAAGTTACACTCAAAGGAGAGCAATGGCGGGAAACACGATCGGCGGTCGTCGAAAACTGATCAGCGGGTCAAGTGCGTCGGCTTTTATACGTCAATCATCGAATGTTCCAGAGTAATCGCTGGGACTCACGTGTCTTCAGCCAAGTTCGACATTATTTGCGTCGCACATACATGCAATCGGATTACACAAGGTTCGGTCACAGACAGCAGATGGAACCATCGATAACATTCCAGAAACTTCCGCAACATGCAGGTGCGTTTTGTGCTGTGCCATAACATTTGTTAGGCAGTGAAACGTGGTCACCCGATAAACAAGTGCATGTGTCAATATCAAATATCTCTGTACAGAGCATCCCTACCAATGAACTTGGTTTCCACAAGGTAGGTGCCAAATTGCTGATCCATGAACAAAAGCGCACGCATGAACAAAAGTACATGCACGAACAGAAGCACAAGTATGCACATCTAGAAATAACCTGGAGCTGTTCAGAGTAAATTCTGTGAACTTCATTGTGTGGTATGTGACTGCTGACGAAATGTGGGAACATTACTTACGTTCAGAAAGTAAACTGCTGTTAAAGCAATTTAAACATGTGCCTCCTCAACACCAAAGAAATGTCAGTCTGTTCTGTCCACAGGCAAAGTGATGGCTACCATCTTCTGGGAATTGAAGGGCCTATTGCTTGTGAATTTTCTTCAAAAAGGGGGCAGACGATCACTATACAATACTATGCGACCCTGATTAATTGCCTGCAATGCACCATTGAAGCTAAACAATGCGATATTCCTTGAAGAAGGGTCAGTTTTCACCAAGACAATCCACCTTCACACCATGAAGCTGTGGTGACAGCGAATACCCATTCCTGTGACTTCTCTGTACCTCAACGCCCATTGTACTCATCAGATCATGCCCCTTCAGACTTTCATCTTAAATGAAGAAGGAACTTTCAGGATCCATTTTTCCAGTAATGTCATTCAAGCCACAATGCTATTTTTGGAGCACAACGTTATCAATTTCTTCATCCTGTGTTCCAAGATCTGGAAACACACTAGCCCAAGTCTGTGGACCATGTAGGGGACTACACTGAAAAGCAAGATGTGGTTAGTCAGGTAAGCCACTTTCTTCTGGTTAAGGCCGATAACTTTTTTTACAACCCTTATAAATCTGGATATCTGGCTTTAATTCAGCACAAACCAACAAATCGATGGCCTAGGGTTAGTTTCCTCAGAGAAGAAACAAGTTGAAAGTTGAACCTCACTTTAACATACACTACGAATTTAACAATCTAGATAAAATTTGGTATACAAGATTACATTATAAACAAGTCTAAAACAAGCACAATTCAATGAACTGTCAGAACTGCCAGACACTTACTTGAACAAAGCCAACTATTGAGGTGGAAAAAACAACTGCTTCTTCACTTCTTTTTTGAAAATCAATAACAAGCCTTATTAAACCGAGGTTAGGGCAATCCATGACATTAAAGGAACACTAAAGAGAAAAATGATTAATAACTGTGTTAGTAAATTACCCTTTCACAAGGCCAAAAAAGCACTCATACTGCAAGAAGACGCTTGGCAAGCCAGAAAAGACAAAAGAACGAAAGACTACTGGTGCTGCCGCCTTTTAATTCCCACACCGCACTGCCATAGATTTTTACGCCATCTGCACAACCCTAGTTAAAGTTAAATGTTTGTTGTTAAAAATGGACTGCACTGCATTCTAAAACAACCAAAGATTGAACATTGGAAGTTCCAAGAACTTTTGCTGAACCACAACAGCCAAAATGGGAAAAAATACTTTGCAATCTGTGACATCACCCTGACGTACCAGCCACAGGGTTCCAGCAGAAAATAAAAAAATGAGACTGACAGCCAGTTTCTCTCCTAATGTTCAACTTATTACTGCAATATCAAAGAAAGTAGTTTTTCAAGAATACTGCATCAATCTAGACCAATAGTGTTTCTCTTAGGTGTCCCTTCAAGTCCAGGATAGCATAACATCATGGTCAAGGCAAGTTAAATAAAATCCAGGGTTTTACGAAAACTAATTCGGTCAGGGATGATCACGGTGCACATAACAGGCACCGACCAGAGAAACAGAAGTTTAATGTCATAAACGAAAGAAACATTGTTCCTTTTAAACCTTTATTGCTTTGGCTGGTGCTTATTTTTCCATGCCACAGTATTGCAAGAAGTTGGCATAGCAACATCCATAGGCTGTTCATGCACTACCTCCTCAACAGTTGACACATCACTTAGCACGACCACCGTAGTTTCCGACATGCTGTCATAACCGAAGAAGTTGATTCTTATCGCTTCAACCAATCACCCACAATACATCATAATCTACACTGCCCTTGAGCTCGTGCAGCTCAATCACCTGGATACTCAGAACCAGTGGAAACGGCACAACACAAAACCACACTAACAACAGTTTGTATCACCCGGCCTGAAGCAGCATTTTGTGTGCTCTAGACGTGAAAATTGCATTCATGTTAGAGAGCAAGTCAGAAGCTAGCTCCTGCGCCATGATCGTTGATTATCAGTGTGCTGTGGAGAAGCCTGCCATATGCGTCCTGAAGAGTGAACGCTCTCGCAATGAAGAATTCAGTGTGTCAATTGCCAGCTCAAGAAGCATGTTCAGGATACAAAGTTTAACATGCAAGTAATCCTTATAAAATTTTCGCTATCAATACAGCCGATACAGAAGTGGGACAGATAGAACTGCTTTTCGAGCAATTTTTAGAGCAGAAGTATCTTCATTTTAGAGAAGAATATTTAGAATTTGGAGCAGGTTGTGAGGAAAAAATGGACATTTTTGTAGCTACGAATTTCCAATTTGGAGCAGCTTATTTGTTGAGGAACAATATAAATCTCTAGTGAATCACTTAATAAGAAATTGCAATTTTTCCATCAACATCAGTCCATCCTCCTTGGACTAAAAGTTCTGCAGTGCTTTTTGTAATTTACCTTACATTTGTCATAGCCCTTTCAAAGGACAGAAACAACACTGCTGTGTTTCACTGTTTAGTTTTCACCAAATACATTAAGTCCCAATAATTCAGAGGAGTGAAATTTTGGACCAGCAGGTGATGCATATTTCTGTCAATGAGGTGCGAAAGATGGGAAAATGTGAGGTGACACAGACAGGACATGTGCTTGTCCCATCTGTCTCACCTCACATTGTCCCATCTTTCACACTTCATTGTATTAAAATATCCTGATAATCCCAACTACCACAAATGAAACCAACCAATAACTCAAACTCTATTTTCTGTCCTGTCACGACGTTTCAATAGGGAAAAACAATCGGTATTCAAACAAATACAGGTGCATGATGGTTACTTCAATCAACATTCCCATTTCCGTCTGCTGCTTATCATGCAAGTGTGATGCCCAAACACAAAATTAATTTCTGGTTGAATGCCAGCGTGTGTGGTATTCTTTTGTTTTGTTTTTCTGTGCTATTATCAGGATTCTTCAGCAAAGGTCTGGTGTATTTCTGCATATAGACTATTGGTGAGGACTGCATGATGCCCATACAGCAGCAGAATTGCAGCACCATACGTGTTTCACTAGATGGTTACTTTTTATTTATTTATTTATTTATTTATTTATTTATTTCAGTACTCTCAGGGCCAGAGGCATTACAGAGAGGAGGGGCATACATGCATGCTGTAGACATTCTTTCAATAATTTAAAAGATGATTTGTTTAAAAAAAATCTATGACTATATAGGGCCGAAATAGTCATATATGTTACAACCTAGTAAGGCTTCCAGTGCGAGTTATATTGCATGTATAAGACTATATCAGCACAAACATGTCTCTACTCTTTCGGTGCATTTCTACATTAAACATTTTATCTGTAATGGCTTACTGAAATAGATGTCGTGGCCATTGCGTGGCCAATAACTTTGCAAGGAGCATCCACTAGCCTGCTTCAAGTGCAGTTAACAAACTTGCAATCCAGAAATTTGTAGATTTCAGGACAGCGTTGCATCAAATGTATTCTCGTTGGATAAAACTATATATGCTTTATTTCTACTACTCTCTACCAGCACCCACCGGGCGGTACAAAAAAGAATGTTTGACATGTGGTAACATAGGTGCCTCAAATGACAAACGAATGTCCTTAGACTGAAATACGTATTCAGTGCTGCTGCGATGTTCCTCGCAAGTGATTCGTTCATTCAAAGCTTTTGCATGTACAGTATTTGTACGATTCTACCGTGCCCCTTATTCTAACATGCAGTTATATCACCGCCTAAATATTAAAAAAAAAATAACCTGGTGCTGATTCTACCGCGCACATCAAATAATGAAACCGGAGTTGATGCGTACCGAGTTGAAATGATATTATGGAACACACAAAGGCACAAAAACACAGACACAGCTGAACCATAGCGGCCAGTGGTGGTTGCACTCTGTTATAAAGCAGCTCGGGCATAATGGGACGCATTTTTACAGTTTTGGTGCCCCTTCGCACAGCAAGTTGCAAATGTAGCAGGTTGGCACAATCGGTACAGCTGTGCCACCTGTGTAAATATCTGTTTGCCATAATGACGTTCAACTGCACTCCTTAAGTTACCTGGTATCATTAAACGAACCTCAAATGCCACGCGTTGCCAGGGGCTGTGCAGAACTTAATGATGCAACATTTATTTCTCTTCAACCTAAAATATGAGCCACCTTGCTAAGCTTTCCAATAAGGTTTTCCGGAATGTTAATGATTTCGTTATATTCCTCAATAGTGACATTCATCCAGGGGGTGTTGATAAAATTTTGACAGTACTCAGGCAGCATGGCACAATCCTTGATTTTACTTTCAAAGTCCCTAAACATCATCAACTGCAGTTTACAGACCTGAGGTTAACCTTTGGTAAAAGTTATGTTGCTGGAAATATGATCCCAGGTCGGTTAAGACCATTTTGAACTATAAATTCGGTCATTCTAAGGTAGTGAAGCAGGCTATAGCGAAGACTATCCTAAATGTTGCATTAAAAAAGTCGTGTTTTCATATGTCCAAGGCTACTTTTTCTGATCACGTAAATCGTTTACTTGACGCTGGTCACCCCAAATGATTATTTCATCTGTGTGTGAAAGTATGGTTCGTGGCGTCAAGAGTATAAATGACCAAGGTGGTAAAAGCAAATTAGAAGAAAAAAGGAAAAACACAGTAGTACCGTATCTACATAAGTTGGCACATGGGCTTAAGAACGTTGGTTCAAGGTACAGCCTTGATGTTCGTTTTTCTGCAAAACATAAGATAGGTCGCATATGCCCGTTAGTTGATAATATGCTGAAGGATAAGCAAGTAAAGGAAAAGTGCACTGTCAACCATGTGATCGGGTACATCACTTGCGTTAAGCAGGTTGTATATGCCATTCCATTATCTTGTGGTAGAGAGTATGTGGCACAAACGAAGCGCTGTGTGAATGTTCGACTTAGGGAGCATGAGCTATCTCTTCAAGGGGTTGGGCCACTTCATTTTCTGGAGCATTGCAAGTCGGGCGGTTGTCACCCCTATGTTGAAAAAACAAGCGAGCCAACTGACAAGAAGAATCGCTGAGGCTTACAATACAAAGATTAGGGACACAGCATGTATCAGCGAACCGCCTATCGTTTTTCATAACAAGGAACTGCATTACTTTTGTCAATTTCAATTATGTGTCAGTTGGTCACAGTTGCCTCGATGTATCTCTATGCCTCGTGCATGTCATGGTTTATGAAGTGGCACCTACATATATGTTAGACATATCTTCAATAAAATATCAGTTGAGAGTCAGCGCCGTGTCATCGTTTTTACCCTCCTTTTGTCCGTGTCCTGTGTTGCGCTGTTGCAAACCTTACAATGAATCCTAACCAAGTGGCCCAACTTGCAGTCTTTATGCGTGGGCAAGATGTCTCTAGCAAGCAACAGTAAGCATACAAGTAACACTTGCCTGAAACATTTGTCTTTAAACAAAATGCTCTGCAGCATAATGTCACTTGCATAACATTCTTTCCTCACAGGAATTTATCTGCCGACTTCATTTCTTGATTTGTGCAAGCGGCCCAAGTGCCAGCTACCCACCATAGAAGGTGTTTAGTGTCTTCTTTCATGGCAAAAGCAGCGCAGCAGCAATCAGAAGGCACGTTTGCTGTTTTAAGCAGTCATTAAAGCTATCCGACCTGACTGTCGCTTTTCCTACATTATGAGAGTCCATGCACTCTTTAAAGGCTAATAAATCCCACAATTGGTGTCGAAACCCCAGATACAATGATAGCCAGGACCACTACAACAATTCGGACGGTTCCTGCTGACAGAAACCTTTCTTCGAGAATGTGACCGCATTGGAAAGGAAATCGCAACATAGGACCGCACAATAAGCGAACTGCACGGTATCCTTGGAGAGGAACAAGTGCATTTTCGAGCCCATCCAGAAACTTGACGAGGCAATCTACGTGTACACATCTGACAACATCGTGGAAGAGACTTCTGACACGACGACATTCAGTGACAAGGTCATCCAGGTCATGGCACAGCTTCGCGAAAGATTTGGCGACACGTCAATCTTTGTGCAAGATCATTTAAGAGCACTCACTCACCTACAACCTGACTCATCATCATCCAATACCCCGCAGCTTCGAATGCTATACGGTGATGTCCATATTCACTGCAGGAGCCCCAAGGCTCTTGGAACCAGTCCTTTGACTTACTGCTCAATGCTAAGCGAAATTTTTCTTTGGATGCCCCCTTGTGTCATGTTTCTCCGTTATCATCGGCAGTCAAAGATTAACAGCTAACTCAACAGAATTGTCTATTGTTGAACAGCATGAACAACAAAAAAATTAAGTTACGGGGTTTTACGCACTAAAATCACATTCTGATAATGAGGCACGCCATAGTACGGGACTCCGGAAATTTGGAACACCTGGGGTTCTTTAATGTGCACCTAAATGTAAGTACACAGGTGTTTTCGCATTTTGCCCCCATTGAAAAGCGGCCGCCGTGGCTGGGATTCGATCCCGCGACTTCTTGCTCTGCAGCCTGACACCATAGGAACAACATGAATAGAACCTTCCAAGTTGATAAGCTTTTTGCAGACACGACCTTGAGTGTCTGGGCTCAAGAACGAGGTTCAAACACCAGAACACCCAAGTGACCAACCACAATTGTCATACACCCGCTGATATCCTTCTGCAGCAGCTCTTCATGGAAAACTGACAAAGACCTGTCTATTTTGTTCAGCATAGCACAACACATCTGAGTGCATGGCACAGAAAATCAGCCTAGACAAAAGAAGGTGAAGCTATAAATGCAGGAATGTTGTTTTAAATGTTTGAGGCCAGGATGTCTTGCAAAGCACTGTAAATGACGTAGTTTACGGGCATCGCATGCATCGTCATGTGTCCTCCATGTGCATCCTAACGTAATTACACAGCCTGACAAACACATAACTATGGCAATAGGCCTTCTCTTGAGATAGTCTGGACTAGTGGTTGTACCTCAGACCCTCACGACAAAAGCATCCGAATGGAGATCTGCGACCGTAAGAGTTCCTGTGGACAGAAGTAGCCAGTGAAGCTTCATCCCAACCGACTTATGCAGAAGACTTGGCTGTGAAGTAACCAAGAAAGAAATGCTGACAGTAGGAGTTTTTTGAAGGCAAAGAGACCCACAAGGCTATGAATAGAGTTGGTTTTACCCTCCAGAATTGAAATGGCAGGACCACTGTTCTAACCAAAGCTTTGGAAATTAAATCAATATTCAGTCAACTGATTCTTTTTCCAGACGAGGCGATCAACAGCAAGCGAAGCACTTCAATTGACATCAACTCCATTTTATGCGACCAGCGAGGCAGTAGTTCCATTGCCATTTAGATAGGGTAGGACTTCTTCTGGGACACTGTAACTGCTAGAGTGAAGACGATTTAATGCAATATGAAAGCCATCAAGACAAGGCTCAGCTGGACAGTGCAGGGTCCCAGAAGAAAATCTGCTCGTACCACTACAGCTGAGAAAGAAAATACATTACGTTTTTACTCAGGCTTGTCGTATAACATGTTCATATGGGCCACAACAAGTGAAAAAAACTTAAACAAGAAGTTATTCAGAAAAAAGTACTCTGTTTATTCGAAAACCCTTAAAATGATCCAAGGAGATATAAGGGCTCACTTGTTCTTCAATAGGAGCACCTCAAAAGACGGCCGAAAGCGAGAAGGTGATAGCGACTCTTGCAAGGAAGGGTGTGAGTGATCCAGCAATCCATTTTCCATGAAACACCACATGTTTAAGGCGAAACAAGTTTATGACTACAAACTATTACATTACTTTCATAAATACAGATCCAGTATTCTCCAGTAGATGAACCTACTCACAATTACCCACTGCATAGAAAAGGAATTCAGGCCACTCAAGGAATCCTGACCCCTACAAGGTCAGGAAAAAGTGAAGCACTAACCACATATTGTGTGCCTCTGCTTCTAAATGATGCTGGTAAAAATATGAACTTCTACTACTCATTACCGAAACTTGAACCCCACATCAAACATCTTTTAAAGGTGTAAGCATTTCTATGCTTACCCAACGAGGGAACCCGTCCTTCTATCACCTAAGACGATCGCTTTCGAGATAGGGCCTGCAGCAGCAAGCGAATTGACCTTCGCACTGCCTCTCACTTCACCACGAACTAAGCGGTGAGAACCGAGCACACAAAGCTAGTGTGAGCACTCAGTGACCACAGATCACTTTCAAGATAAGACTCGTGCAGCCACACCATATGCCGCCACCAGAGTACATTTCACAATGGTTTGAAGTGGATGGATAAGGCACCAAATAGCGATAATGGCTTATAATGATAGGAACGTAATCAGTGCACCTGGTGCAGCCACCTACAGTAGTTTTATTGTGTCATCAATTCATTTCACCTTGTGCCAATTTCTGCAGCAGTTCGTGTCACTGCAGCGCTGTTTTTACTGGTTGGATCAAGTTTCGCAACACTGATAATGACAGCAGGCTCCATGCAAGAGGCACAATGCTTACGCATACTTGGACAACTCCCAGAGGAGTTTCTGCAGAAATTTTTTGGGGAATGGATTACTATAATATAGTAGATTATCATTTGTATTTGCCATTACCAACATTTATTGCCTTACGTGTGATGTTTTGGTCCACGAAAAATAATTTGTACAAAGCATGCAAAACACTACATCTTCCTGGTTTTTAAACCTGCTTTTATGTATGTCTATCTTGCGTAAACATTCATGAGAACTGTTCTGTGCATCTCATGTAGATGTTGTCAATGAGCTTTCTTATGTATCTGAAAATATCTCTTTGCTGCCCTTTTCATTTGTGTGTTGTACAATACTTTTTGTTGAATTTATTTTAGTATTTTTCTGTTCAAGTTTTTGTTTTACCTCGTGGTAAAGCCCTGTCAGGCCGAATGGCCCTTAGCTTCACTTCAATTTTCTGTGTACAGATATGTGCAGAAATAAATAATCATCATCGTCAAAAAATAATAATGATAATAATACAGGAATTGTTAATTACTCGAGTGTCACCATGGTCCACTGGTGTACTAGAAGTGAACAACACTCTCACAAAGTTTTGGAAATCTGAAAGCGTCGGAATTAAAAACCAAACCAGGTTTCAGAGGTAGATCCCATTCTTAGTGAGCTTGAAGCTAGCTTTGCATCAGTGGTGGAAGATATCAAATCACTCTTCCCTAGAAGCAGAAAGTCGACCTATTGGGCAACCTAGATGTTTCTGAGCAATGGTTAAACCAACTGCTCCACAAACTTTTCCCGAGTAATTCTGCCATGCAAACATACAATGCTATTTCCCAGTATGCTGAAGAGGGCACAGTGGAGACAGTGCCTTCGACGCAACTAACAAATGGGGGATATATTGTGCAGGACATATACTGTGCATTGTGCACCATCAGAATGAACCTACAGTTGCGCAGCTGTGCAGCAACGATGTGACATAATGGGCAAGGTACAGAGAGCGCAGTTGTCAAAGTTGGCAGATGCCCATGCTGCACAGCTTATAGCGCATGTCTCTTTGCATCGGACAGGCCGCCATTGGAATATGAACCTGGCAACGTTTAACGCTAGAACGTTATTTAGTGAGGCGAGTCTAGCAGTGCTATTGGAGAAATTAGAGGGCAGTAAATGGGATATAATAGGGCTCAGTGAAGTTAGGAGGCCAAAAGAAGCATATACAGTGCTAAAAGCAGGCACGTCCTGTGCTACCGGGGCTTAGCGGAGAGACGAGAACTAGGAGTCGGATTCCTGATTAATAAGAATATAGCTGGTAACATACAGGAACTCTATAGCATTAACGAGAAGGTGGCAGGTCTTGTTGTGAAACTTAATAAGAGGTAAAAAATGAAGGTTGTACAGGTCTACGCCCCTACATCCAGTCATGATGACCAGGAAGTCGAAAGCTTCTATGAAGATGTGGAATCGGTGATGGGTCGAGTGAAAACAAAATACACTATACTGATGGACAACTTCAATGCCAAGGTAGGCAAGAAGCAGGCTGGAGACAAAGCAGTGGGGGAATATGGCATAGGCACTAGGAATAGCAGGGGAGAGTTATTAGTAGAGTTTGTGGAACAGAATATATACAGATAATGAATATCTTCTTCCGCAAGCGGGATAGCCGAAAGTGGACGTGGAGGAGCCCGAATGGCAAGACTAGAAATGAAATAGACTTCATACTCTGCGCTCACCCTGGCATCATACAAGATGTGGACGTGCTCAGCAAGGTGCGCTGCAGTGAACATAGGATGGTAAGAACTCGAATAAGCCTAGACCTGAGGAGGGAACGGAAGAAACTGGTACATAAGATGCCGACCAATGAGTTAGCGGTAAGAGGGAAAATAGAGGAATTCCAGATCAAGCTACAGAACAGGTTTTCCGCTTTAACTCAGGAAGAGGACCTTAATGTTGAAGCAATGAACGACAATCTTGTGGGCATCATTAAGGAGTGTGCAATAGAAGTCGGTGGTAACTCCGTTAGACTAGATACCAGTAATCTATCGCAGGAGGCGAAAGACCTGATTAAGAAACGCCAATGTATGAAAGCCTCTAACCCTACAGCTAGAATAGAACTGGCAGAACTTTCGAAGTTAATCAACAAGCGTAAGACAGCTGACATAAGGAAGTGCAATAAGGATAGAATTGAACATGCTCTCAGGAACGGAGGAAGCCTAAAAGCAGTGAAGAGACTAGGAATTGGCAAGAATCGGATGTATGCGTTAAGAGACAAAGCCGGCAATATCATTACTAATATGGATGAGATAGTTCAAGTGGCTGAGGAGCTCTATAGAGATTTATACAGTACCAGTGGCACCCACGACGATAATGGAAGAGAGAATAGTCTAGAGGAATTCGAAATCCCACAGGTAACGCCAGAAGAAGTAAAGAAAGCCTTGGGAGCTATGCAAAGGGGGAAGGCAGCTGGGGAGGATCAGGTAACAGCAGATTTGTTGAAGGATGGTGGGTAGATCGTTCTAGAGAAACTGGCCACCCTGTATACGCAATGCCTCATGACCTCGAGCATACCGGAATCTTGGAAGAACGCTAACATAATCCTAATCCATAAGAAAGGGGACGCCAAAGACTTGAAAAATTATAGACCGATCAGCTTACTGTCAGTTGCCTACGAACTATTTACTAAGGTAATCGCAAATGAAAAAGGAACACCTTAGACTTCTGTCAATCAATGGACCAGGCAGGATTCCGTAAATGCTACGCAACAATAGACCATATTCACACTGTCAATCAGGTGATAAAGAAATGTGCAGAATATAACCAACCCTTATATATAGCTTTCATTGATTACGAGAAAGCGTTTGATTCTGTCGAAACCTCAGCAGTCATGGAGGCATTACGGAATCAGGGTGTAGACGAGCCATATGTAAATATACTGAAAGATATTTATAGCGGCTCCACAGCCACCATAGTCCTCCATAAAGAAAGCAACACAATTCCAATAAAGAAAGGCGTCAGGCAGGGAGATACGATCTCGCCAATGCTATTCACAGCGTGTTTACAGGAGGTGTTCAGAGACCTGGATTGGGAAGAATTGGGGATAAAAGTTAATGAAGAATACCTTAGTAACTTGCGATTCGCTGATGATATTGCCTTGCTTAGTAACTCAGGGGACCAACTGCAATGCATGCTCACTGACCTGGAGAGGCAAAGCAGAAGAGTGAGTCTAAAAATTAATCTGCAGAAAACTAAAGTAATGTTTAACAGTCTCGGAAGAGAACAGCAATTTACAATAGGTAGCGAGGCACTGGAAGTGGTAAGGGAATACATCTACTTAAGGCAGGTAGTGACGGCCGATCTGGATCATGAGACGGAAATAATCAGAAGAATAAGAATGGGCTGGGGTGCGTTTGGCAGGCATTCTCAGATCATGAACAGCAGGTTGCCATTACCCCTCAAGAGAAAAGTGTATAACAGCTGTGTCTTACTAGTACTCACGTATGGGGCAGAAACCTGGAGGCTTACGAAAAGGGTTCTATTTAAATTGAGGACGGCGCAACGAGCTATGGCAAGAAGAATGATGGGTGTAACGTTAAGGGATAAGAAAAGAGCAGATTGGGTGAGGGAACAAACACGAGTTAATGACATCTAAGTTGAAATCAAGAAAAAGAAATGGGCATGGGCAGGACATGTAATGAGGAGGGAAGATAACCGATGGTCATTAAGGGTTACGGACTGGATTCCAAGGAAAGGGAAGTGTAGCAGGGGGCGGCAGAAAGTTAGGTGGGCGGATGAGATTAAGAAGTTTGCAGGGACGATATGGCCACAATTAGTACATGACCGGGGTTGTTGGAGAAGTATGGGACAGGCCTTTGCCCTGCAGTGGGCGTAATCAGGCTGATGATGATGATGAACTTTGCATTTGCCCAAGGTTGTCAATTTTTCTTGGTGCTAGCTTAGTCAAGTTCTTGACAGAACAAACTTGAAGGGCATGACATTCCGTGCAAGACTGATCGAAAATGTACAAACAAGGTTAAAACACCTACGGAAACTTTTAGAGGGCAAGGAAGGGGTGGAATATCAGTAGACACACAATAGAGCATATTGCCTGCAACGCAGTAAGCGACATCAGTAACCACTTAGACAAGAATCGACTTGTCACATCAGTCCCTGTACCTTGAGGCAGATATTTTGCTGCTTTCCTGTGGCAAAAAGATGCCAGTCCAGCAGAAAGGCGAGCGTGCTACACAACAGATCGGATGACCCCCAGGAATGGTTTGCTGGAACTCTGACATCTCCTAATCAGCGGCTGCAGGTTGTAGCAAAGCAGACACATCCATCTGGCGGCAAGGACAGCTTTTGAACAGCTACACTAAGAACCATTGCATAAAACATCACAACCAAGTTTCAAAACATAAATCATGGATGCTCTGGCCATGAAATGAGAGGCAATGATGACTTAAGCATGCTAAAGCCGCACATTCTAGAATAATACCTAAGCCAGGAACACTTGACAGACTGGTTAATGGAAGCTGGAGAACTGAACAAGAAATGCAAGAACGATGCTCGTAGAGGAAAGCAGGGCAATGCCCTTCATGCAACGTTAGAAGTAGTAAAGGCAAGGCGCAGAAGACCAGGACTTAGGGAGAAGAACACAAACGACAGGACCGGCGCCACTCGAGACGGGCAAGCTGAGACGGCGATCAGGTTGACGCACAAAATGGCAGGATCGGTGCAAAAGCTTTGATGAAAGAAAGGGCCCAATGTAGAAGAAATATGCTCAAGTAAAACTCTTGCTTGGGCTAGTTGGTTCATGCTTGAAGTAGTAAAGGCAAGGCGCAGAAGACCAGGGCTTAGGGAGAAGAACACAAACGACAGGACCGGCGCCACTCGAGACTGGCAAGTTGAGACGGCGATCAGGTTGACGCACAAAATGGCAGGATCGGTGCGAAAGCTTTGATGAAAGAAAGGGCCCAATGTAGAAGAAATATGCTCAAGTAAAACTCTTGCTTGGACTAGTTGGTTCATGCTTGAAGTAGTAAAGGTAAGGCGCAGAAGACCAGGACTTAGGGAGAAGAACACAAACGACAGGACTGGCGCCACTCCAGACTGGCAAGCTGAGACGGCGATCAGGTTGACGCACAAAATGGCAGGATCGGTGCGAAAGCTTTGATGAAAGAAAGGGCCCAATTTAGAAGAAATATGCTCAGGTAAAACTCTTGCTTGGGCTAGTTGGTTCATGCTTGAAGTAGTAAAGGCAAGGCGCAGAAGACCAGGACTTAGGGAGAAGAACACAAACGACAGGACCGGCGCCACTCCAGACTGGCAAGCTGAGACGGCGATCAGGTTGACGCACAAAATGGCAGGATCGGTGCGAAAGCTTTGATGAAAGAAAGGGCCCAATGTAGGGCCCAATGCATGAACCCAAAGGGCCCGATGCATGAACCAACTAGCCCAAGCAAGAGTTTTACTTGAGCATATTTCTTCTACATTGGGCCCTTTCTTTCATCAAAGCTTTCGCACCGATCCTGCCATTTTGTGCGTCAACCTGATCGCCAACTCAGCTTGCCAGTCTCGAGTGGCGCTGGTCCTGTCGTTTGTGTTCTTCTCCCTAAGTCCTGGTCTTCTGCGCCTTGCCTTTACTACTTCAAGCATGAACCAACTAGCCCAAGCAAGAGTTTTACTTGAGCATATTTTTTCTACATTGGGCCCTTTCTTTCATCAAAGCTTTCGCACCGATCCTGCCATTTTGTGCGTCAACCTGATCGCCGTCTCAGCTTGCCAGTCTCGAGTGGCGCCGGTCCTGTCGTTTGTGTTCTTCTCCCTAAGCCCTGGTCTTCTGCGCCTTGCCTTTACTACTTCAAGCATGAACCAACTAGCCCAAGCAAGAGTTTTACTTATGTAACGTTAACAATATAAACTGTACGAAACGACGTCAAAAAGGTAAAATTGTTTGCACACACCTCATAAAGTCTGCAATATTTTGTTTACTCTGCGACGCATTCTTGTCCTTTTTTGCGACACAATAGGCTGCTATAGTAGTAGAGTGAACTGGACGGCAGTATGAAACATGTTCGCTGAACGCCAGACAAGATTTTAATATGCGATCAGTACTGCTTTAAGTTTGAGTGTTCGTGACACACACTGCACACTTGCCAAACACGTCACTAAATAATCCTTCCTTAAACGTCACCGCTTGCATCATGTACACACTTAAACTAATGTACACCCTTTGGGTCGTGCCTTGCCACACAACAATAATCACCTGGCTTGCTTGCGTTTCCTTTCTTGAAAACGCTGTGCTCGCTACTTTCTTGTCAAGGATTCTCTGTCATGCTGATAACACGCATGCCGTTCGTGACTTGGAAGTACCGGGCTCGCAGCGTTAAAGGAAACGCATCAAGGCAGATGACGATTATCGTTGTGTGGCTGAAGGGGCACTCCAAAGGGTGTAACTTTGCCTAAGAGTGTAAGAGTGTAGGTGGCACGCACCTTACCGTGGATCATACCTGCAGCCACAATTTTAAGCTAAACTGCACCCTTTGGGTCGTATCTGCCTCAAAACAATAATCATCATCTGCCTTGTTCGCATTTTCTTTCTTTAACGCTGCGAGCCGGGTACTTCCAAGTCACGATTAGCATGCGCGTTGTCAGCATTACAGAGCGTTCGGGACAGGAAAGTAGAGCGCGCAGCGTTTTCATGAAAGGAAACGCAAGCAAGACAGACGACGATTATCGTTGTGTGGCAAATATACACCTCAAAGGGTGTACATTTGCTTAAGAGTGTATCAGAAACATCGGCAACATTGTAAGCCATGTGACTCCCTGGCACAAAACGAAACAAAGCAAGCTAAATTACCAAGCACACAATGTCACCAATAAGCATCAAGGCACAACTGTCTTGCAGTGCAGCACAGCCGGACAACGAAAACTATAAAGCAAAGAAAACTCATAGCGAAGCACCCAGGGATAGCAATCGAGGTTTCACGTAGCGTCCCAGCGTCCACACGAAACGATGATCACTGCCACCTCCTACGATCTTTCGATACAGCGCAGCTGGCTCAGGGAGCATGCGATTACCTTGTTCCCGTAGCCGTCCACACGCCCCCGCTGCTCACACGAAGTCAAACAGCACTCGAGCATTATTAAAACATTAAAAAGGCTGTGCTGCTGCGTCAAAAATCTGCGTTGGCAGCGCCGCGAAAGCACATGCGTACGGACAAACGCGGCGCGGCTGTCGCAAAACAAAAATTATATGCAGACAGCTGGACAAATACAACGAGCAGCCGATGAAGCAGTGATTCAGTGCGGCTAGTAGTACGGCGGATTCGGTTTAAATATTTAAATTGTTTATATAAAATTAACGAGTACTTATTTATTTATATGTAGTGAGTGTGCGTACTGTACAAAGAATGTTGTATCAAACTTATGGAGGGGTTCCTGCAGCCACCTAAGGGAGCGAGGGAAGCCGAAGCGGCCATCTTGTTAAAGACAGAAGAGGGCGTGTCCACAATATAGGCGGCCTTGAAATAGGCGCCGGATTTCGTTGAATTGGTAATTCCGCAATAAAATTTGAGAATAAACAATTATATATATATATATATATATATATATATATATATATATATATATAAAGCAGCCGGCAGAACGCGTCGTCAATCACACTTCTTCGTTGTGTTATACGGGTGTGACACAGCGCACTTATGATCGCAATCGAACCCGATCCGGATCGAGCAGCGGGATCCTGGGCAGGCGGGCACAAAACAGGCTGCTGCTGCTGCTGCTGATGATGATGAATTGCATAGAATTCTTACTGTGTTTTCTGGCGTATATGAAAGTGGGCTATGCTTGCATTTATTGGTCGGGAACCTCTAGCTTCTTAATTATAAATATAAGTCTGAACTCTATCTTGCCAAGTTGCAAGGCCTAAATGCTGTCAGCAGGGAGGGGGTATATGAGTCCACCTAGTGGACTGTCCATTTCGGCCGCTGCTGATTGGATGCAGCTGTACGAGCGAGGAGGAGCCGAGCGGCTCCAGCCAATCAGCAGTGGCCGACTTGGACAGTCCACTAGGTAGACTGCTAGAGAATACCTCCCCAGCTCTGCTGGTCTCTGGTGTTTGCGATAGCAGAGCCACGCATAATTTTTTTCGTTACAGTTTCGAACGATAGGTGCAATTTCTATGGAGATGAATTCCCGCACATATTGCAAGGGGTGATGGTAGATCTGGTTACATTTTTTGTTCAGTTAAATCTAGCTATAACGAACTTCAAAATAACGAAATCATCAATTTAATGAACAGTTTACCTTTTCACTTCCCGTTGTTATACAAACCCATGTAGTTAAAACCTCACTATAACGAAGTTCCGTATACGCAATTTCAATATAACGAAATTTCACTGCCACCGCAACGGAATACCGAAACAATAAACGGGAATTGCGGCGGACGCAGATGGTCAAATGATGGAATTACAAGCGGCTGCTTGCGAATGCACCTCTCAAATCGCGCGCCGCGCGACAAGAGCAATTAGCCGCCGAAGCGGAGCAGCGTCATATTCCGTATAGAGTCCAAGTGGGATAAGATCCTATCGCGTTCTGCGCACTGTGTGCTTTAGGTGCGAAGGTGCGAGTGAAAGTGTGCCAAGGGGAGGTAAGAAATATGGTGGCTTTGCGAGTGCTGCCTACCTGCTCAAGCAAAGCGAAAAAGGGGGGGGGAGGAAGCGAGCTCGCGGTAATGCAACCAAGCGAGCGCGAGGGGGCGAGGAAATGCGGGGTAAGTTTGCGCGCGTCTGGGGTGGAGGGTGGGGGGTGGGGGGGGGTGGCATGGCTGCGCTTGGCTGAAGCGAGAGGCACACGAAGCATTCGCTCCTTGCTGCAGGCGCTTCTCATGATAGCGTCTTTCCAGTGCGGGTGACACTATCAGCCACGGGGGTGGAATGGACGCGATAGTGTGGCTGGCTTCGATTAGTTCGTACCGCCAAATTGATGATATCGTCGACGTGGCATAAAACCGTATCATTCGTCGCCTACTCCCATATTCAACAAAATGACGACATGTTTTCATTCAAATCTGCTTTTTTCGATTGCCCGATAATTCGGAAAATTTGCGGCCCCTTGTAAAAGAAATTGATCGGCGACTGTACTTATTTATGTAAAAGGTCGGATTTCAATACAAAGAAATTTTGATATACCGAAGCAAATTACCGATTTTATTGACTTCGTCTTATCGAGGTCTAACTGTACTTTGTTGGGCGCGCAGACCCATATTTGTGCATATGGTAAGTGTTTCGGCAGGTTTTGTTTGTTTTAAGCATGAAATGCTTTTGGTGCCCGCCGTGGTTGCTTAGTAGCGATGGTGTTGGACTGCTAAGCACGAGGTCGCGGGATCGAATCTTGTTCACGATGGCTGCATTTCGATTATTATTATTATTAATATTATTTGTTTTGAACACATATACACAGTTAACAGGAAAGGGAAAGCGAGGAGCAGGCTGGCAACTGCCACCGGAAAGGGCACAACGCCTGCCTACTCTTCTGAAGGGAGGTGACAGCAACACAGAAATGGAAGATAGGAAGGAGGGGAGGAAAGAGGAAAGGAAGAGCAACAGGACAAATCTAAAGACTAAAGTAGAACACAGTACACTACGCACGCTGTTCTGCCGAGTTTCGACTCTGCAGCGGGAATTAAAATGACGTCGCGTCGAAACAGCCTCCACAATTATCAGTCACGTCCATGGCTAGTTCGCTATGCGGTTAATTGTGCGCTCCACGATGAGACGCCAAGTACAGCTGCACGCAATCATGGTTTCACCGGTAGTCGGTTCACAAGATACATTACAAGGTGTTTGAACCCGCCAACTCTCATCTTCGAAGGAAGAAGCGTTAGAACACAGTACAGATCACATACAGTACGGCCGGTCACTGAAGGTCACGCTACTACAGAATGTTGAATGTTCACGCTACAAACGTGAACCTAAGTTAGTTAACTCTAGAAAGCTTAGTAGGGCGCGATGTGCCCGATCCAGTTTAGACGCACAACAACTGTGGTATAAACATTCCTCGAGTGTCGCACACCGCAGGCCAAGGAGATGATAGTTTCTCACTAGCGACATGCGCTGCGCACTGAAAGCGGGACGCTCAAATATGAAGTGCTGAAGTGTCTCGTAGCAGCCACAAGACGTACACAATGGACTTTCCGCACGCCCTTGTCTGTATAAACGTTCGTGCACGTTCACGCAACCAACCCTTAGATTGAGCAGTTGTGCTCTAGCGCGACTAGGCAAGCCACGAACACGGGGCGGGAACGTTCCATTTGCGACGCGCTGATCTGGATGCTGCTTGAGTAGGTGGCGACGAATCATCAAACGAGCGTCATCAAGCTTGCACAATATTTCTGGGCAGTCACAGTTATGAGCGCAACTCATAATTCGATGAGTTATTTCGCCTCCATCGCAATTCGATGGAGGCGAAATGCGAAAACACTTGCGTACTTAGATTTAAGTGCACGCCCCGGATGGCCCAAATTTCCCGAGTACCCCCCTACCGCGTGCCTCATAATCAGCTCGTGGTATTGGCACGTAAAACTCCATGATTTAATTTTTTTAACCCTATAGGCACATGACATCATTATCTATCCGACATCGACCCTGCGTTGCTCTATATGTTTACAACGGCGGCAAACGACGGATGGCAACTTCGTCGCAAGTCAGTTGCGCGCTTAATGGTGGGAACGCCATGTTCTAGCTTAGTTAAATTGCTGAAGTGGGCCTTTACACATTGTGCAAGTCAGCTGCGCGCTTAATGGTGGGAACGCCATGTTCTAGCTTAGTTGAATTGCTGAAGTGGGCCTTTACACATTGTGCTAGTATCCTTCGAGCTGTATCGGTAGCTCGGTTCCATGTAAAGCTGTTTCTTGAGTAGAAGGCTAGAGCACATATACCAGCTCCTCCCTCCCACCCGTTTCCCAGTAGCAAGCTGAATTTTCTGTTCTGGGTAACCTTAACCTTAACCTGGGTAACCTTTACACATTGTGCAAGTCAGCTGCGCGCTTAATGGTGGGAACGCCATGTTCTAGCTTAGTTGAATTGCTGAAGTGGGCCTTTACACATTGTGCTAGTATCCTTCGAGCTGTATCGGTAGCTCGGTTCCATGTAAAGCTGTTTCTTGAGTAGAAGGCTAGAGCACATATACCAGCTCCTCCCTCCCACCCGTTTCCCAGTAGCAAGCTGAATTTTCTGTTCTGGGTAACCTTAACCTTAACCTGGGTAACCTTTACACATTGTGCAAGTCAGCTGCGCGCTTAATGGTGGGAACGCCATGTTCTAGCTTAGTTGAATTGCTGAAGTGGGCCTTTACACATTGTGCTAGTATTCTTCGAGCTGTATCGGTAGCTCGGTTCCATGTAAAGCTGTTTCTTGAGTAGAAGGCTAGAGCACATATACCAGCTCCTCCCTCCCACCCGTTTCCCAGTAGCAAGCTGAATTTTCTGTTCTGGGTAACCTTAACCTTAACCTGGGTGACCTTTACACATTGTGCAAGTCAGCTGCGCGCTTAATGGTGGGAACGTCATGTTCTAGCTTAGTTGAATTGCTGAAGTGGGTCTTTACACATTGTGCTAGTATCCTTCGACCTGTATCGGTAGCTCGGTTCCATGTAAAGCTGTTTCTTGAGAAGAAGGCTAGAGCACATATACCAGCTCCTCCCTCCCACCCGTTTCCCAGTAGCAAGCTGAATTTTCTGTTCTGCGTAACCATCTGTATTTCTCCTTCCTTTCATTTCTCTAGGCACACCTTTAATAAGCCACAGCCGTGCAGCATCGAGGCCGAAGATGACAACGTGCTAGAATTATGGGATAACTTTAAACAAGAAGTCAAGATCAGTGCTATAGAAGAAGCCACTAAAGAGAAATTAAATAAAAGGAAAAAGGATAATGAAATACAACGCGAGCTTGATTTTTTGTACACCATGGAAAGCGAGAGACCTGGGAGCCGAACAAAATAAATAAAAGAACTGAAAAGCCAGCTTGAGCTTATCAAAGAAGAGAAGTTCAAACGAGCAGTTATAAGGGTACGAGCTGAAAGGTTGTGGCTAGGTGAGACACCGACAAAACGAGCCTTATCTGAGGAAAAGACGTACGCGAGGCGAAATGAAATAAGAATGATTCGATACGAGAACGAGAACAGGCGTTTCTTGATCATTATAGCAAATTATTCGGAACTATCAAAGACTTCACAGAAGAATACAAGACGGACTTTTTCTCAAACATGCTGCAATTAGAGGAAGACATTCAAAAGCGTCTGGAGTGGCCTCTGCGCATCACCGAAGTGGAAGGAGCCATATATGATTTAGTTGTAGGCAAGTCCCCGTTTATTTGCACATATATTACATGAATGTCCCTTGTTCATGCCCGTATTTATTAAATAAAATCAATAATACTTCAGCAGAGACACTGACACGCGTATTCAGAAATGCATCTTAGCTTGAATGCCACGCTTGACTTGACCTCAGTGACGTCTGGCGTGAACGTGCCTTGGACGCTAATTGCGTTTACTTCGGCGCGTTGAAGACAGGCGTCATTTAAATCAAGTCAAGCACGAGCTTCAAGTTAAGATGCATTTCTGAATACGTGGGTTAGGACTGGTTACGTGTGGGAATGCAAAAGCATTATAGTCGCTTTGGTGAAGTGTTCTTTCTCTTCTTCTGCGCGTTCCTTGTCCGCGCAGGCGCTCGCCTGCGTTCCAACTGCGTCTCGGTAAGGTCAAATCCAAACGCGTCAAGCGTCTCAACGCATTCGCTTGGTCGCGAGGAGTTCGCAACCCGAAGGAGCGCTCAATTCGTTCAGTTAGACATTAATACGTTTATTGAGATAGTAATTTATGGACACTCTAGGCGGACTTCTGCCGTCGCTGTCGCCGTGAGATTCCGCATGAGTGAAAGCTTGTGAGGGTGAGCTGGCGAACGCGGTTCAATGGGCGTCTTGCGCTGGAGTTTGAGGTATAGTAGCGGCGCCTGGTGGCGGCTCGGGAAACGACATCTGGGTCGTACCAGCTTGGGTCGTATTGAGCCCTGGCTGTGGCGAAGTACGTGTCTCGGCCGAGTTTTGCGTCGATTCGCACTTTTTTCTGCCCTGTTGCGAGTGCGAAAAAGCTCGTCACTTCTCGCAGACCATGCCGACCACGCTGCGAGCTCGCCGCAGCCTATAGTTTAACGAAAACGGGCTCTCCGTGAGCCGTTGGAGGTAATGCTGGGAGCAGACGGAATCGGTGACGCCGATCCGGAGAGACCTAGGCCAGCCTCGAGAAAGCGTCACCGTCATTACTTCTGCGTCGGGGGCTGCCATGAGCAAGAAGACCTGAATCCCAACATCAGATTCTACCGTTTTCCTTCAAGGCCTCACGAAGTGGAGCGTCGGGCACGCTGCATAGCTGCAGTTCGTCGCGCTGAGTAAGCGAAACTTCGCGCCATGCTGACTGCTTCGCCTGTCTTGAAGCTTGCTTGATTATCTGCGTTCTAAATTTCGGTCTTTTGCACCTACAGTCCCGACAGCACACCGCCATAGCAGCAGGCATGGATGGTAATTCACGATTCGAGACCCGGCCACAGCGACAATTAACAATTCGACCGATGCGAAGTGGTTAAGTGACCAGGTGTGTGCAAATGACCACAAATGGCCGGGCTGATTCGGTGACGATTCACTACCCCACTACGAGCAGCACAGGCTAGAGAGTTAAATGTGCTCATACTTGACCTCAAGTCAGCATGTTGAGGTAGCGCAGCAAGGTAGTATTGATTACAGCAGATCGATGTTCGAGCGCTGTCATTAAAAGCTACGTCAAGCGAGCAGCGCACGAGCTCGCGCTGCAGCGCGATTCGCACGTACGTGCGAGCTCATATGCATTGCATACATCAGTTATTAGCAGGTACTAAAAGGGACAGATGGCCGCTACGACAATGCAGGTATAACTACTTGTTTAGCGGCATGCAGTCAACAAAGATTGCAGGAGGCCCGCCGTTTCGCGGCATGTCGAAAGACCGCTGCCTTCGCGGCGAGTACGATCGTGTGCTCGAGCAGTTCCGTACACATGATGTCTGCTTATCGCTGCTGTGGATTCATTTATATCAAGCATTTCCTTGCGTTTGTGCGCCTGAATCTAGCAGCGTGCAAACCTAACCTGAAGTTCCACTTCGTACGCGACTCGCTTCACTTGCGATTGACACCGCGCTAAAACTTCGCCGCTTAATTCTTGAACGGTATACAGGTATTCGGCACTGCATAATTTCTTGCCTTTACGCAGCGTGCCACCCCTGAAAAAATCTTCGGCACCGGATATTCGCTGCAGGCCGTGATACAACACAACCGAAAGTGGCGGGTCCATATTGTAAACGTGCTTTCCGAAGCAGACGACCGAGCTTAGTACGACCCATTTTAGGACAGAGGGCGCTTTTTAGCACCTTTTTCGCAGCGCCCCCTGGGCAATGCAAGAGCCCCATCTCGCGTGCGCGAGCGAGGAACGCGGCCCGGATGCGTGCTCTTTCCTGCAGCGCGTGAGGCAGGGCGGCGGCTGCCTACGGTGCCTCGATGTCCTCCTCGCCCGCCGCTTCGTAGAGAGAGAAAACAACCGCGGCGTTCTCTGCGGCACTGGGCACGCGAATGGCGGACGCTGTAGTAGACGCCTTTGACGGACGCCATGGGACGTGTTGTCGGCGTTCGTGCGTCTCCAAAGCGGTGTGCGACGTGGCTAAAGTGGGCGCCTGTTTGGGCCTAATCTTCAAAGCGATCTGCGATGTTTGCAGAGTGCACCTAGTGCCGGTAGCTTCGTATGCTCTGTGCTTTCGACGTTTCATACGCGTTGAAATGACAGATGCACGGAGGTCAATGGGCTCGCGGCTGCTGCTGCGATTCCTAACTCCAGCATTTTCACCGTTTCCGCTGTCATCGAGCGATGTGTATTCACGTTTACCTGTGCGCGCGTGACACCGTGTTGGTAATTTGGTTAAAACACGTTGACGGGCTAGTTGGTTTGAACCCATGATAGAATGTGTAAGCACGACTGAACAAGGACGTGCAAAGAAACAGACACACAAAGACAGCGCTGTCTCCATGTGTCTGTTTCTTTCTACGTCCTCATTGAGTCAGGCTCACACATTCTGCCATTGTTAATTTAGTCTGTAAACTAATGTTTACAAGTTTGTGAGGCCTACAAAACTACTATACTTTCTTTGTACAACTATCTACTAATTTGCTATCGCAATCGGTGCTTCGCCTTTCCAGCAGAACAGCGTATTTTTTTATACTCATTTTATACACAGACGACTTGACGACTTGGCGCCATTTTCTCTCCCTTGGCAACGCCGTCACGTGACCAATGACGCACGCACTAGGTACATCTTTAGTCAACCAGGACCATGGAGCTCCCGTCGCGCTGGGGTAGCGCGCTCGTCTTGCACCCCAGAGGTTCGGGTTCGAATCCCACCCCGAACGAAATTTACCGAATTTTCTTTTCAAGGCCATTAATTTACATTATGTACAAGAGCCTCCGTGAGAAATTTGACGTTAATCCGAGCAGTTCTTGACGTGCCTTTATTAACGCGATAGCGTTAAGGAGCTCGTGTCGCAGAAAAGCCGGTGTCGTCGGCGTCGGTGTCGGCGTCGTCGTCGGTGTCGTCGTCGGCGTTTGCGGCGTTGACCGTGAGCGATAAATCACGGCAGGCGCTTCATAAATAAAAAGCAACTTCCAAGATTGGCCCGGTGGGAATCGAACCAGGGTCTCCGGAGTGTGAGACGGAGACGCTACCACTCAGCCACGAGTTCGATGCTTCCAAGGGGTGCAAACGCGCCTCTAGTGAATGCGGTGTTGCCTTCGAAACGAGCCGTGGAAAGTTATACTGCGGTGTATATCGGTAATTATGAACATGTAACGTACAGAAGTCACAATTACACGAGTTGCGAAGTGCGTTTCCGCTGCATTTCTTCTGCGCTTTCCGCACACGCAGAGCCATCTTGCGGCAAACACAGAAGACCCCCTCCTCTCAATGTACGGCGCTGCCCCGACAGGAGGCGCGCCGCGCGCGCATTGGGACCGCTGCCAGGCGCGTCGCGGGACTCCCTCTCCCCTGACGACGCTTCACCGTGCTCCCGGTCCTTTCTTTAGATTACTATCTATCTCTCTGCCCGTGCCGATCGCGACGTTTGGCTGGCGTAGATCGTTTCCCCTCCGAGACACCGAGTTCTTTGGTTCGTTCCGTTCGCTCAGGCGCACGTTTCGTTGCCGCGCCGAACGCTGCGTTGCTCGACGCTCACCGCGTGATAGGTGGGCGCTAAGTCCGATGCGGGGCGCATCGTAAGTGATCGCTGTGCCGTAGCGCATTGTCTTATACCCCTTGGCGGGTCGACGGGAACGCTGTCGCGTCCCACTCTTGAAGGCGAAGCTTAAGCGTCCTCCAATTTTTTTTTTTGCGCCGTCGCGCCCCTACCTAAAAATATGCATCCTATCTACAACAAAGAGAGGAGAGCTCACAGGGCTAAGGCTCTAGTAAATAAACTTAAAGACACACCGGCGCATAACGTAGCGTACGTGGACGCCGCTTGCGGCAGAGACGGGGCTGCGGTATCGACGGTGGTTGATGGCGACGGGTGCGTTAAAATAGCGTGCTCCACGTGCACGAGGGACGCCTGTACAGCCGAGGAGGTTGCAGTAGCGCTCGCTTGTGCGGGAACAAAAGCGGGAGTAATATTATGCGATACCAAATTAGCTATCCGAAATTTTAACAAAGGGAGAATCTCGGAAGAAGCCCTCCACATTCTACTCAAAAACCCTCCCAGGAGGGACATAACTTTTATTTGGGTACCAGCCCATGAAGAAGTCCCAGGCAACGAAGCCGCTCAAGAGCTCGCCCGAGCACTCTACCACCGGGCAACTCTAGAGCAGCCAGTTCCAGGGATAAAAGATAGCCTGATCACGTACAGGGAAATTGTCGACCACTACAAAGCCGAAAGAAGAATCTTTCCGCCTCCGCATCGGTCTCTCGCTCTGGAGGACGCTCGCATTTGGCGACGCCTCCAGGGAAACAATTATGCCTCACCACATTGGATCTACTTAACACAGACGAGGGACTATAACGACGCCCTCTGCAAAATTTGTAAGCAAAAAGGTACGCTAGACCATATAATATGGGAGTGTGCTGGCTCTCCAGGGGCCAAGGAAAACATTGTCAGTAGAGAAGCCTGGGAGGCCTTGCTCCAGAGCGAGGCTGAAGACGACCAGCGTCGAGCAATCCGCCTGGCCGTTGAGGCCGTGAAGACTCACCGTCCTCAACGCGCGGGGACTGCTTCGTCCTCCTCCCCTACCTACGTGTAGGTTAAGAGGCGGGCACCCCAGCTCGGTGGAACAATAAAGTTTTCAATCAATCAATTGCGCCGTCGACCGTCTCCGGCACCATCTTTCGGCCACGCCGACTACGTCCACAGATTTTCGTGTAATGGGTAATACAATACTTTGGCTTCAAAACATTGAACCTTCGAAACTAACGCCCTCTGCAGGCTTCAATGACAAGAATTCCAAAGTAATGCACAAGCACAGGTACTGCGATGCATGAGAGTGAGCGTGCTAAATTTGGGCGATTCATGATGCAGATTCACAGCCCGCAGTCTAGACGACGACGAGAGCATCAACGAGGATAAGTGTTTGTCCTCGTTTATGTTCTTCTCGTGCTGATTCTCGCGCTGCAAATTTGGCATTGTGAAGCACTCTTTTCTCATAGGGCTTAAAATGCCCACAATGTTACGGTGAACACGAGCGAATAAACACCGCATACAGACCCTCCTCTTTGGGGAAAACATGATTGTGCACGGTGACGGCGACTTCACCTGTGTTGTCTTTATTGCTGCGGTGCTGAATATCAGGTCATAGCCACTACAAAGTTCAAAGTAGCAATTTCGTGAAGACACCTGCTCATAGTCGGTTGAAGCTGGTCTATCTGTGCTAGGACGAACGTTGGTAGCCATTGAATCTGGCAAGAAATATACAGCTAGCTGATGATTAGGCATTCACAAAAATGCACTAAATTCATTCAGTCTTCGCAAGTGACGTATTCTGTCGCTTAACAAAAAAATACGAAGAGGTGGTGCTGTATCTTGCGGCACATTGAGAATGACGTGAATCAGCATGTGATTAAGGGAAATATACCGGGGGTAAAGAAAGTGTCTCGCGTTCTTCTTTTGTACGAGGCGCCAGGAAGTTCTAAATATGCGAGACAGCTGCAGCAAAAGTTCCCTGAACTATCTGCTTTACATCACAACGGCAAAAAGAGCACTGTGAAGTGAAAAAAGTCGCGCAAAAAAAAGAAACATGCAGATAAAGATACGGTTATTTACGATAGGGTGGTTACGCTAAAGGATCAATTATTAACATCCATAAAAAAAAAAGTCAGGTAGGAAAAAAGCGCACCCAAAATATATATATTACTTTGATGCTCTAAGAATATGTAAAAGACCACGGATATTTAGCGCGTTCTAACACATGTCGGTCTGCACGGCTTGCTCTCTTTTCTCTACGACAGGTGGCGCAACAATGAACGCACCACGTGCACGGTTAGAGATTTCGGACAACTGAGCGACGTCCTCCGGCGTTGCCGGCGTGGCTGCCGCCGAAGATGGAGGCGTACGAAAAGAGAAAGTTACTAAAGGCGAAGCCACGTGCGTGCTGCCACTTGTCACCGACCCCACCACTTCACTGCTCGCTTCCATCGAGGTGACGCTCCCAGGCGTAGGACTGCTGCCGTGGACACCGTCTTCATCGACAGCCCGTCGTTGTGAGTCGTCCACAGCGAACGGGTGGTCGTCGAGAGGAACCATCCCCTTATCGCTACGCCTCTTTCTGGCGGGCGAGGTGGCTGTAGGCTTAAGGGGCGCAGCACCGCTTTCAAACGCGTGGCGACCTCCGCGCCGCCAGCGGCTGCCGAAAGGGATGCTTTTACCCTTACTACGTCGCTCGTGTTGCTTGTGTTTCTTCGCACTTTCGCGGGAAGGCTTTGCGGCAGCCGCCGCTTCGCCAGCAGGCGATGGTAGGGGCGTTTCGGCGGCCTCCCCCACTGCCGCCTTCGCAACGTCGTTTTCTGAGTGGGTCGGCGACGAATTGCGGGAAGCGTTGCGGTTCAATTCGCCGACGGGCGCCCGCGGTGCTTCAACCGACTGCGCCTTGGCAATGTCTGTCTGCGAGCTGTTCCCGGATGGACCAGGGGACGGAACTGCGAGTGACGGCAGGCGCGTTCCACCGAACCTCCAGTGCGCGGTTCCGAAGATGGACGCGAGCGTGGCCGCCTGAATGGCGTCGAAGCTCGCCGGCGCCGTGGCCGACGGGCTGTCTTCGCCCGAGGGGACGCCGTCGACACGCGTCGAGTGTTGGATGTTCGGTGGCGACACAGAGCACACGTAGGAAGGCCTCTTGAAGGTTGGACCGGGCACCACCCGCAGCGCGATCCCGTCGCTAAGCGAACTCATTGTGGGCGTGACGACGACCGCTTGCTTCGGCTTTCGATGGTGCGTGGTTGAGGTCTCGACGTGCCTGCGCAAGGCACAAGGAGGAGGCCCGAGAATAGGGAGTCTTAGATGAAGGGGACACAAGCGTTGGGGCCCCCTGGCGCTTGGGCCGACGGTACTGCGCATGCGCAGAGGGGTCTGGGCATGCGCAGTACCACTGCCCCAAGCGCTAGGGGGCCCCAGCGCTCGCGTCCCACTAATCTAAAGCTCTCTAATAAGGAGAAAATTCGAAGCGTTGAGGAACCGAAACCATAGTATGGTAATTTAGCTGCGTGCATAATAATGGTCTGCAGCTGTATGTTTATCGGCACCGATGTTACAAAGACAAATTAAAGTGCTCTAAGTACGTGAGCGGCGCGGAGAAAGAAAGGCGAGGACAAGGGGGGCTCACATGTGTGTTAATTGTATGTGCATTTACTCTTCTCCATTTATCAGGCAGTGAACCAAGAAGCACGGACTAAAATTTTGAAATCAAAGGTGTCCACTCAGCAGCAAAAATGGCTAAAACTAAAGTTGAATTCTTGAGGTTTTACGTGCCAACGCAACGATCTGTCTATGAGGTACGCCGTAGTGGGAGACTTCGGATACCGCCTGGGGCTCTTTAGCGTGCACCCAGTGCACGAGCATTTTTCAATTCCACCCCTATCGAAATGTCAAGGCCGTGGCCGGGATAGAATGCAGGAAAGGATGGAAGTTATGTGGTATAATCAAATTAATGTTACGTTAAACAACATAGAGTTCCTATGGAGGATGAAGTGAACAAGTATCAATTGCTTAACTTCCTTACCCCTTCGGAAAATGTGTCACTAGCTACTATCTATTTAGCGACAACACACATGGAACCTAGGTGTCCGATGTATTATTTTCGGTATATAGTCTACCGCAGTCGGCGCATCTATATCAAAGTGTTTTAGAAATAGGGAACCTGAACGCTACTCGCCAGGCGTACAAAATAAGCTAAAGGGCCTAGAACGAAGATCGAGATATCGGAGTGTTTTAGAAATAGGGAACCTGAACGCTACTCGCCAGGCGTACAGAAAAAGCTAAAGGGCCTAGATTGAAGATCGAGATATCGGAGTGTTTTAGAAATAGGGAACCTGAACGCTATTCGCCAGGCGTACGGAATAAGCTAAAGGGCCTAGAATGAAGATCGAGATATCGGAGTGTTTTAGAAATGGGGAACCTGAACGCTACTCGCCAGGCGTACAAAATAAGCTAAAGGGCCTAGAATGAAGATCGAGATATCGGAGTGTTTTAGAAATAGGGAACCTGAACGCTATTCGCCAGGCATACAAAATAAGCTAAAGGGCCTAGAATGAAGATCGAGATATCGGAGTGTTTTAGAAATGGGGAACCTGAACGCTACTCGCCAGGCGTACAAAATAAGCTAAAGGGCCTAGAATGAAGATCGAGATATCGGAGTGTTTTAGAAATAGGGAACCTGAACGCTATTCGCCAGGCATACAAAATAAGCTAAAGGGCCTAGAATGAAGATCGAGATATCGGAGTGTTTTAGAAATAGGGAACCTGAACGCTACTCGCCAGGCGTACAAAATAAGCTAAAGGGCCTAGAATGAAGATCGAGATATCGGAGTGTTTTAGAAATAGGGAACCTGAACGCTATTCGCCAGGCGTACAAAATAAGCTAAAGGGCCTAGAATGAAGATCGAGTATTTTTTTGCGAAAGCAATGCCGCTGGAGTATGCCAGCCATAAGACTATAGTCACGTGGGTAGGACGGTGCATAAAGTAGGCACGGGGGCCTAGAGCCTGACTAAACTGTAAATTCTTTACTGGGTGAACTTGGGACATTATGTTATGGCACTTGATCGCGTACAGACCTAAGATCGAGGCGTAAACGCGAGAAATGGGACATCCGCTTCCCCACCAGAAATTACGTACAAGGCACTTCAGTCGTTACATTATTGCAGTGGAGCTGGGATATAACATAATGTTCGGAATGGGGGTTCGCGATTCCTCACGTCGAAACGTCGAAAAAGCGTCCCACATCGGGGCCGCTCTAGGATGGCTAATCGACGGATTCGCAGATGCTCGCTCAGTTACCATACGTAGCAATTACAAAGTGGGGATATAGTTAACCTTATGAGCTCTAGGTGCACGGTGCCTACCTTCGCGAAACTCTCAATTTACCGTGAATGAAGTCACACAAAAAAGTTTTTTTTTTATTGGTCCTGATGGCCTGTTCAGTGCGAAAGTGAGCTTGGTGAATGCTAACGAGGAAAATTGATCTACTATGGTTTTCCTGAGTTCATTATGAAAGATACACGATACTGTGACTGCTATGGATGCATCTTGTGATAGTGACACTTGCACCATTCACAATCTGCAGGTCGAGGACATACGAGACGAGTGACACAAGCGACTTCAAAGTCCTTCACCCTGACATGAAATATGGACAGCAGAGTCGTGCGAGTTCGCATAATCGCAGCCCAACTTCCATAGAAGCTGTTTTACTCGGGCAGTCGAATTAAGGTTTCAAGTTCCGTGTAGTTAAACCATACAAATTAGAATTTGCCTGCACACAATGCAACCGCTGACTCACCCGTTTAAAACGTTGCCCTCATAATATATCACTTACCAGTATTTGCGTAAGGCATCATTTTTGCAAAGGCTCTATTTTAAGCGCACGCATTAACATTCACATCCATATTAACTACAAGGTGTATCCCCCTATTTTCACGAATTTCATGTAGGCGGCAGTCATTTTTTCGCTCAGTACAGGTAGCTAAATTCCACGCCATTCGTAAAACACTCGAGGTGGGCGAATATCAGATATACAAATCGAATACGAATAGTATGTAACGAATATCGAATCGTGTATTGAATAGCCAAAGACAGACGCAGTCCACAGCAGGAATATTAGGCACAGCAGGATTACTCATTCCAGTATAATTAGGTGTCGCGTATACACTGACTACGTTTGAAGTGTAAGACAGCTAACTATATCCCATAAAAATGATCAGTTTTGAACACAAAATTGCTAATTTGTTATTGACTCCGCAAATAATCCTGTCGACCACTTTTTCAGGCTGGTTGGAAACAAGCTCGCTGCGATGTATGCCTGCTGTATGAGTAGCTTTCTAGAAGCGACAAATAAAGAGTTGCTGAAAGAAGTTACGAAGTCAAGTGAAGACAAGAAAAAAAAAACGGTCGGGGGCGACTTACGGGTTGTAGACATATGTGAAAGGGTTAGTTGCAAGCAAAACAACGGTGGTTGTAACGCAAAGTACGGGCATAAAACTGCTACACGACTAGACTGCCCAAAAACACTAAATGACAGAACATAAACATTAAACACAGGTTCTCATGTAGGCTTCCGCCACAAAAGCTGAAACAGGGCTCGCATTGCCCATTTTTGTGTCTGCATTTCATCGGTAACTTTGGTCGTTCTTTGACTTCTGATAATTTGCGATACATTATTTAGGAAATACAACAGTTGTTGCGAAATATTTGGTAGTTTTTTTAATATTGGGAAATACCGAGTAGTTCCTCTTTGAATAAGAATATGAATTATTAGTGTGAAATATTCAATTCGTATTAGACACTTCCAATAATAGCCCTTCCCTATAAAACGCATTTAGCTCTGCATAAGAAATTTGTTAAAAACACCACACTTAAAAGGGCTCCTTACCAGCTCTGGCCATATTGAGCTGACAAGTGCAGATCATGCAATGCGCGCTAACGATCGTTTCTGCGACGTATTACATCGCTACGCGCTGCGGAAAGATCTGAAATTTCAAACCGAACGCCATTTTTATCTTCTCCTCGCGGCCGCCGCGCTCCAAGCAGGACGGTGACGTACACGGGCTAGTGCGCCTACGTACATGTGTTTGTGCTGTGACGTCGCTCGTAGTGACGCGTGACTTCGAGAATTATTCAAGGCAAAATCTGTTATTTGTGTAATCTGTTGCTTGAATACACGAATTGAAGCGTAGGGAAATAATAAAACATACAAACCGAATGTCTACGTGTTTCCGTTTTACTTAGCACCGCAGCAAGAGGGGTATTTCCGTTTCGTCTGCTTGTTCCCACGTCGTGCAGTCGCGCGCGCGGAAACCGAAACTATGTCATTTCCTACCATGTTCCAGCGCGGGACTACGCTCTGACATCCGTTTGTGTCCGCCTCAGTATTCGTGTAGCACAGACTTATACCGCTAGTCATGTGTCCTCGTGCACAGCGCGCAAAATCGGGCGCTGCACGTAACGAGACAATCGTAACAGCTTGCGCGCGACGCCGTCAGCGGAAGTGCGCCGCGCCGCAAAAAAAGCGATGACAAAAAAAAATGAAAGCGGGGCCTGTGACGCATTCGTCACGTGAGCGGCGGTTTGGGAGAACGCGTGGAAGTAATTTCGCTTGCGCAGGCTAGACAGGGCAAGCGGAGAGAGGGTGTTCCTTGGCAGTGGCCCTCGCCTCCTGAAACCAGGGGTTCGCGGCACTGAAATATTTCTACCTCGGCTAATAATGAACCGATCTGAAAAAATTTTTGCAGCAGAACGCTCCATAGGGGACACGTAACAACTTCCAGCTTATAACCGAAATTTGCTATGTGGCCTGGTGAGGGGCCCTTTAACCCAAACACTGTTAAACTTTACTACACATCACACGCTGCTCCTTATTTTCGTCATACATGAGTGAGGTGCCTCGTTGAATCCACCGAGGACATTGGGTAAACCTCATTAAGCGCATTAAATTAGGAAAAATCAAAGAGGTGTTTTGTAATTTCTGCAACACTCATACTTGACTTAATAGCATAACTCCCATTTTCACCGAATGGAAACTTATCTATATGGCCGTTATCTGCATTCGGAGAATGCAGATAACGGCCACATAAGCTTTCGAGCACTTGCCTATAGAGCTTTAACATGGCTAAATATAACTTGTAACATGCCTTTCATTTCTCCAAAATAGAAACTTAGTGAATGATCCTGTTCTCCCAGAACACCGTGAAAAAACGCATATAACGTTTCTGAGCGATTATAGTTGCAGTAGCGGCTTCACAGTAAAAAATATCAGAAATAATAGGTAAGTCGGTACAGTAAGCAATACCACGGCGAAAACGGAAAGAGATACAGTGCCCTGGTCCACAGAGAGATATTCATTTCTGGTAGTGACGCTACGGCTAAAAGTTGTCACTGCATGCAAAAGTCGTGACACCTGAAAAATCAAACAAACAAAACAAAGGCGCAAGTAATACGGTGCCCTCACTGTGTGTCACTAGTCTTCGTCTGAGCCATCGGCGATGTAGAGGCGTAGGACAGGTTTCTGGTAGAAGTCCTGTATTCGCGCGGAGCCAGTGTGGACGACGATGGCCGCACTGACGACAAAGAAGCAGTCGAGCTGAAAATGGCGTCCATAGGCGCATCGAAGACACTGTCGCTGGCGGCGTCCGACAGCAAGCCCAGGTAGCCCACGAAACAATACACCAGGACGAAGACCTACGCGCAAAGCGCGAGTCTCAAATTAATAGAGCCCCAAGTTAATACGGATATTTATGGAATATCCGCAATGACATTTTATGCGAAGCAAAATAGCCGCACAACCACGCTCTTCCTTGCTGCGCCGCGCGCGGCCGCGTAGCTACCATATGACGTCATAACAGCTGCAAAAGCAGAGGCTCAACTCGGGCGTTCGCTTGCGGCCGCGTAGCTACATAGCCGGGTCTCGTGCGCTCGCCTGCATGAGTTGTTTCTTCGTCTAGCCGAACCAAATATAGCCAAGCAACAGCAGTTCACCAGGCTAAACAGTGGTTCAACAACTAAAATAAAGGCTAGTATGCTTCGCATCCTGGGCTTAACCTTAGCTAAGCCACAGCCATTTTTTCTTGACGGACATACGAGTGATATATTTATTGCGTGCTCAAACATCCTCGCATAGCTGAATAAAAACTAAATGTGACGATAATTGTTCTGTCTTTGTTGCAAGCATGCGAAAATAATCAACGAGATGTCCTCGGAGATTTCATTGTAGACTCTGACGGATTTTACACACGTGCCTTCTGAATTGTCAGAACGCAAGTACACATCACAACATGCCCTTTCCCCTCAGGCAGCACCTGGCGCGCTCGCGTTCCGCTTCTCCGGCTGTGCACTGTCGAGGGGCGCTTGTGACGTGGCGTCGCAGCTATCGGGAATTTAGGCCGCTGCAGTAGTCTTCAGAAGAGCATAGGCTTGGGCTGGTTGGTAATACATAGTTACAACGGAAGCATAGCGCGGGAACGACGATCGACAAAGACAAGACAGGACAAACGCCAAGTTAGCACTTGTCCTGTCTTGTATTTCTCGATCGTCCTTCCCGCGCTATGCTTCCAGTTTAACATAGCAGTGGGCCAGCTTTTCCGCTCAGTGAGACATCTGACGCTTTCGCATCAATATTCATAAGAGCATGAGCGCACGACTCACCCTGATGAAAGCTACTGTCGTCAAGACAGCCAGCGGAGTCCAAAAGGGAACGTGTCCTTCAGCCTGCAATGACAATGAGGAGCTTAAGCTTAATTTATTTGCAATCTGAAGCCCCGCTCCCGTTGCGCTATAATTTAGGACGAGAAGAAATATTCCCGCTCTCTTCAAGTGAGAAGCAAGTTTATTAGCGATGAGGATACATGTGACAAGTGAAATTGTCAGATTGTGAAATTCTGCGAAATAGAGACAGAAGCTCCAAGATTGCTTTCTGTTCTTTCCCTCCAGTGATTTCTCTGGAATTTCGGTGTGGTTGCTACTTGCTCTGTGTTTCTCGAGCTACCGAACTGCTGTTGCTTGTGTAATGCGAAATAAACTTTTGTTGTGTTTATGAAATTGATGGAAGAAAAAGAAGTGCGCTGGTCTTTTCTCGTGTTATGAAGTTCTTCGCAAAACATTTTTGATGAATTCTTGCCATGAACTTTCGTCTAAGGCCTGAAATTCAAGGTAAAAAGGATCTGTCTGCACAGCAGTTCGTTTGTCTGATCCCCTGTGAAACTCTGACCACTTCTGAAAAGATTGCGTCGTCGGCAGTTGCTGTTCTGACGAAGATAACTCTCGTCGAAAGGTTGGCTGCAGTGATATTCCTTGTTCACTGACTTTTGATCACCTCAAGCTGTAAACTTCCGTCTTTATTGGATTGAACTGCAGGACTTGGATTTCTGGCTTGCTTGGAGCAAGAATTCTTTTTCTGTATTTGAACATGGCCGGCAAAAACACGTATTAGGAAGTTAGCAGATGAGGCAGTTTTTGGGAGCCTCACTTGAAGGCTGCGGTGGTCCTCTTTGACCTGTGCCTTTTTCGGGGTACATGAATGAATGACGGACTTGTGTTAAACGTCTTACATCAGACCCAGTTCTGGGGACCTGCCTCGAGGGTGCGCTGCAGCGCCCAGAGAACTTATACAGAGTAATGCTTTTACTAGACAGCCGAACGCCAGGTCCATCAATGATGGTGTACTATTTATTTGATAAGTGCGAGATTTAGAGAAACAACTTCAAATCAGATCAAATCAGTTTATTTTCATCTCAAGAATGAGGGAGATAATTGGTGAATATACGTTGCTTGTGTAGCAGTATTGAACATCGCTGCTTCTCGATCTTCAGCATATTAGGAGCCTTTCGAATGAGAAAAAATAAGAAAGAATAAATGCTTTCAACTAGCCTTTTAAATTCAAGCTTCATATTTTATTGGCCATTTGTAGTGATGCTGTTTACGACATGATACAACGGTGTTGTAGGCTGACTCACCTGCAAGCCTATCAGGGCACCTGACGTGACGTTGGCTTCAGGTGTTTCGTTTGTGTGATCCTTTCGAGCATAGGATCGAACCTGTTGATAACAGTAAAGCGATAAGGCATTTTAAAAAGTTAAACATATTTATTCTCAGTTTTCTTTCTTAGTTGATGAAGCGATGGCGTACTTAAATGCAAATAACCGAAATTCAGAGATTGTAAAGAATGAGGAGGCAATACCGTGCTTGCAGTCCGCAGAATATTGGAAATGATCATGCTTTTTTCGACTACGTGCACGAACTAGCTGCCTGCGGCACCTTACAGTGTGGGTGAACAAGAGTGTTCAAGACTTCTTGGAAAGGACTCGGGTCAAGAAGTACATGAATGTTGGTGGTGCCTCCGTGACGTGTACGAGCACTGTCCGTGGAATTCCGATCGATAAAAGGAAGAATTTGGCTGCGCTTCTGGGCCGCACGCCAACGCAGCCACCGTAAATGGCGCCTGACTGCCATTGATGCACGAGTGAAATCGTACCAGAAATCTGTGGTACGATCATTTTGTGTTAAGTCAGTACATGACAGACATCACAAAATCATTGCTTGCATGCATATGACCCGTACACTCTAAGAACAGTTTATACCCTTTGGCGTGCCCCTTCTGCAACACAACAATAATCGTCATCTGCCTTGATGCGTTTCCTTTCTTTAACGCTGCGAGCCCGGAACTTTTCAGTAACGAACGGCACGAGCGTTATCAGAAGGGGCTCTCCAAAGGGTGTAAACTGTTCTATGCTGATAACGCGCGTGCCGTTCGTTACTGGAAAGTCCCGGGCTCGCAGCGTTAAAGAAAGGAAACGCATCAAGGCGGATGACGATTATTGTTGGGTTGCAGAAGGGGCACGTAAAAGGGTGTAAACTGTTCTCAGAGTGTAAAGCAAGTAAGAGTTATCAAACCCCCAGCCTTCAGTGTCGGGGCTTCCCGTGGGCGATCTAATGTGCGTGGCTCGTCAAGGACGCAGTGGAGTGAAAACAGTGCAGGGGGGCAGTGCAGGTTGTGTGTAAAACGAAGCTCTCTCCGGGCGTCTCGTAGTCTCCACATTGAATTTCTCGCGTTTCAATGCCCAGGAGCAGAGCGCACGGTTTACCTGAGGTTTGCGGAGGTTTGAAGTGTCCATGATGCTAAATGAAGCACAAGAAACCTACTGTAGGCCGTTCACGCCAGTATACGTTGGTATAACATCATTCAGAGTAATACGGTACTGCGCTGAAGGCTACGGGGAATATTGTGGTGCTCGAGATGCTTGAGATTGAGCAGGCAAAGCTCTGACAGTGGTGGGCGCAGGTGCATAAATCTCTTGCTTGGATCATCCCATCTGTAGCTTGCACCAGCTACTACCGAATGACTGAGAAATGATTGTGAGGCTCGTTTGAATCTAATCGAACCTCGGTGTCCTTGCAATGTGTCAAGTACAGCACAGCTTTCTTCGCTTTCATATTTTCTCAGCTCTTTTTATCTGGATGCCCTGGCAATAGAATTTTGATTCTTCGAATTGATAAAAAATACAGCCTTCCATGTCTGAGAGACATATTCCGCTGGCAAGACACACTAAAAAGGTAGAAACCTTTTTTTTTTTGCGTGGGGGTACATCAGGGCCTCTATGTCTTTCAGAAAATACCGACTCCGCCAAGTAGTAGTTCTCAAAAATGGACAATCTGACTGTAAGACTTAACCGGATCGGCTCGTTCGCTGACTTGACCGACAGACTCACCTATTCACTCGCGCACTCTCTCCCATTTTCCCTCACTTTCACCCACTCACTCTTATCAGATACTCTCTCACACTTACTTGCTGGAGAGTACTCCGCACTGAAGTCACGCATGAAGTGCTCCAAAGAAGGAAGATGGCGAAGCCGTTCCATATGATGAACAGCTTCAGAACGCGTCTTACCAGCTGCACCGAGCAAATGTAAAGAAGTCAGTATATCCCGCATAATTTCTCTCTAGTAAGTCGGGCTGAGGCGCTGGTTTTACGAGCCGCGCATTCGTTGTGATTTGTGCAGCCTTCTTGACTGAACCAATATGCGTGCAAAACGAAATTGGGTAGATTTCAAGCACGAGTATGAATCGACGTTATGCAAAACATTTTGCAGGTAGGTGACACTCTGGCATCCTTCGGGATTCTGCAAAGTGTTACCAGATGGCGCAACACGTCCGCGTTTGGCGAGCAATTTTGTGCATGACGCGAATGTATGTGCGACGACAATGACAGGAGGACGGCACGATGATTACGATGACGGGGACGACGATGGCATGACGAATAACTTATTGTAGTCATTCAGGAAATGACACGCGTATTATGCCTGTTCTGTTAGGACCTGGGTCTATTCAGAAAGTGGTGTGCCTGATCCAGGCGCGTACCCAGGATTTTTTTCGGGGGAGGGCCCACCACGTCCACCACCATCATCATCATCATCATCATCATCATCATCATCATCCTGTTTTATGTCCACTGCAGGACGACGGCCTCTCCCTGCGATCTCCAATTACCCCTGTCCTGCGCCAACCGATTCCAACTAGCGCCCGCGAATTTCCTAATTTCACCGCTCCACCAAGTGTTTTGTCGTCCTCGATTGCGTTTTCCTTCTCTTGGTACCCATTCTGTAACCCTAATGGTCCAACGGTTATCTAACCAGCGCATTACCTGACCTGCCCAGCTACATTTTTTCCTCTTCATGTGAATTAGAATATCGTCTATACCCGTTCGCTCTCTGATCCAAACCGCTCTCTTTTTCTCTCTTAACGTTATGCCTAGCAATCTTCGTTCGATCGCTCTTTGCGCGGTCCTTAACTTGCTCTCAAGTCTCTGCCCCATATGTCAGCTCTGGCGAAATGCACTGATTGCATGCACACCTTACTTTTCAATAATAATGGTAAGCTTCCAGTCAGGAGCTGGCAATGCCTGCTGTATGAGATCCAACTTATTTTTATTCTGTGAATTTCCTTCTCGTGATCAGCGTTCCCTGTGATTAATTTACCTAGGTAAACGTACTCCTTCACAGTCTCTAGTGGCCGACTGGCGATCCTGATCTCTTGTTCCTTTGCCCGGCGATTTATCATTATCTTCATGTTCTGCATTTTATTATTCGACCCCACTCTTACACTCTCTCCGTTAAGGTCTCCAATCATTTGTTGTAACACGCCTGCATTGTTCTTGAATAGAACAATGTCATCAACAAACCGAAGGTTGCTGAGAGTTTTGCCATCGATATTTACTCCTAAGCCTTCCTAGTTTATTGGCTTGAATTCTTCTAAGCATGCAGTGAATAGCTTTGAGAAATTGTGTCTCCCTGTATGACCCCTTTCTCTATAGGTATCTCCCTGCTTTTCTTGTGTAGAATTAAGGTATCTGTAGAACCTCTGTAGATATTCTTACGCGAAGGATGAGTCAGTAAGACGAGAAACTATTTACATATTATATTTACAACAACGGTTGCAGCGAAGACCGGTCAGATTCATAGCGCGAGCCCAGTTCGTTCTTCCTCCTCTTTTCTGGAATGATGGCGCCCACACGCCTCGTTCAAACAAACAAATACCACACGCATGTAGCAATATTTTCCAAGCTTTTTACGTAAGCGTTCTGTACTGCTTGATTACGTAGTGCCTCTATGACTGCTGGTATCTCTACTGAATCAAATGCATTTTCGTAATCTATATAAGCAACATAGAGAGGCTTATTGTACTCTGCAAATTTCGCGATAATCTGATTGATGACATGGATGTGATCCATTGTAAAGTATCTCTTCCTGAAGCCAGCCTGTTCCCTTGGTTGACAAAATCCAGTGTTAAATTTATTCTATTGGAGATTATTTTGGTAAATATTTTATATAATACTGGGAGCAAGCTAAGGGTCCTATAATTTTTCAATTCTTTAACGTTTCCTTTCTTGTGGATTAGTATAATGTCTGCATTCTTCCAGTTTTCTGGGACACTTGCAGTCGATAGACACTTCGTATAAAGAGCCGCCAGTTTTCCAAACATTATGTCGCCGCCATCTTTGATTAAATCGATAGTTATTTCACCTTCTCCTCCCACTCTTCATCGTTTCATGTCTTGCAGGGCCCTTCTGACCTCATCGCTAGATATAGGAAAGTTTCTGTATCCTTTTCATTACTGTTTCTAAGTGAGGTATCGTGACTTCTCTGGGTACTATATACAGGTCAGCTTAGAATTTTTCCGCTGCTTTTACTATATCGTCGAGATTGCTGATGACATTATCCTTCTTATCTTTTAGTGCATACATCATGGTTTGTCCTATGCCAGGTTTCTTTTTTACTGATTTCAGGCTGCGTTCATTTTTTACGGCTTCTTCAGTCTTTCTCATGTTATAGTTTCGAATATCAGTTATTTTCGCCTTGTTGATCAGTTTCGACAGTTCTGCGAATTGCGTAACGCTGTGCGGCCGCCAGTCCCATACAACCGCATAGAGCGCAGGACTCTGCGATTCTAGACGTACTGCGCTCACCGCGAAAGGTTAAAAAACACCCACATAAGCACAGCAGAGAAGTGGCTACGTGAGGCGGTTCGACCGATAACTGTAGAAGCGTCATTCAAAACAAGTAATTGTTCCCCACTTCCGGCGCCGTTTTCTCTACTTCCTTTCTAAATAAAAAGATGTTGATCCATAAATATTCTCATAAACAACGGCTAACTTTTTTATTATTCGCTTTTGCTTTCAGTTTGGTTGTTGCCTTGGCTCTTAGTAGATCGCTTAATTTCTCAACTCCTTGCGATTTTTGTTTCCAGTTTCCAATTTGGCACGAAATGTGCTATAGAATTAGGGAAAGACAGATGAGGTAACGGGCGACAGTCATCTTGCTTATGGGTTTAAGGGTTATTGCAGGGTTTCACGATGGACATTCTTTCACATTATTTTATTTCCTACCTTATATAACCCATACCACGTGTATATGGTTCCGGGCATCTGCCAGCGTCGCGGCGAGCCGTAACTCAAGGAAATAATGAAGCAAAGGGAAAAGCTAAACGCAATTGGCGTTTTCTCCGCGGCCGCAACTCGTTCCATGAGAGTACAGGCCAGCTGAGTAACAGCCGCATCCCTCTCCTGGTCCCAGGATCAGCCTAAACAAAGAAGGTTGAACTAACAAAAGCAACAGCTATGCGCGTGACGGTTGAATAGATGGTGACAACTGAACGCATCTCGAGTTAATCGCGCGGGTGCGGAATCTACTAGAAAACTGTCCTTCACATTACAAGAGATGCCGATAACTACCGCCATCTAAAAGGAGTGAAAAAGGCAGCATAATGCTGACCGATGAATAGCTGCCACGTCTCAACATTGATCTGGCGGCGCTTCAGGAATGTGTGAGGAGTGGTGGCGTGGGTGGGGAGGGGGGGGGGGGGGATGAGGCATCTGAAAGCACTCTAGCTGCCATGAAGGAAGCAGCGGTAGGGGAGGTTAAACTGGCGCACTTTTGCACGAATAGAGACAAATAGCTAGTACTTGAAGTGACGCATACGGCAACAGTCTCAAAGTAGCAGTCGCAAAGTCTCAAACTTTCCACATGGAAAGGAGTATGGTAAGGTTGTTAGTAGGTTGGCATGTGGCTGAAAGAACCGAATGTAACCTGACAGGCAGATCATGGGGTTTTTGAGCCCCAGAATCCTGTTCTAGATGCAAGTATCGCACAATTATATATATATATATATATATATATATATATATATATATATATATATATATATATGTATTAAGAGGTACCAAACGAGGCGAGACGGGAACCTACCTACTCGCGATAAAGTGGCTTGGTAAGAGGCAAATACTGCTTCGCATTAGAACAGAACCAAACTGAAGGGACCACGTGGAGTAGAGGGCACCGTAACGACATTTTGAGCAGAACGTACTAAGTTAAACTGGAAGAGCCATCTGTTGATCTACTACAGGATTGAACGTTTGACGTCAAGGCGAAACATCTGCTCACTACTGCATTGGCTGTAGCGCGATGGTAGGTGTCGCTTGTAGGTTATCCCGACGACCATGCGAAAGATTCGGGGAAGTAGCTACGAAGGCCTTCGTATTATTATCAACCGCGTTGTTTATATGCTTTCGACAGCGACGAACATGTGCAAATTATGGCTGCGTGCTTTTGGACCCGTGTTTGCAAACGTTTCATTTCGTTTTCCATTATCTTCCTTTATCACGCGTCGTAATGAGTGACCGATTCCGGCAATAGCGGCTTCACGGCGGCGTCCGAGTCGATGACGAAGGGCGAACGGGAAATGAAAAGGATCGTTAGAAAAACACGAGCTCTCATTTGCAGCGGCTCTGCTCTTTAGGTGCGTGGGTTTTGGAGACAAGGCAAACGTGAAACGAGACGTTTATTATTGGCGTGAAATGTATGGACACTCCAAGCCCATTTCTGCCGTCGCCGTCGCCGTGAGGTTCCGTATAAAGTCCAATGGCGAGAACACCGTCGCCTCGCGCTCTACGCTGTATGTGCGAATGAAAGCGTGCGGGGGGAGCCGACGATGGCAGCTCAATCTCGCCCGTGCGAAAGAGACGAAAGCGGGGAGGATGCGCGCAGTCTTCCGTGGCGCGCGAGGCACCCAACGTTGCTAGGCGCCCAACGCTGAGAGGCACGGAATGGGAGAAGGAAGGGGGGCGGCGTTTTACTGCGACTGCAACTGCACACGTGGCGGCTGCGCTCGGTCGTGCGGCCGTATCCTTAGAACTATCTGCGGCGGGCAGAGTCTATGTGCGTCGACTGTACGTAGCTTTGTGCATGCTGTGTGTTCGCGGCGCTCACTTTGCATTGAAGCCATGGAAAGTACAAATGTCACTTCGCTCGCTGCTGCTGCCGCGTTCCTTCACGCCAGCGCTCTGACAGCGAGTTTCCGCGGTAATCGAGTGAGATGTGTTCATGTTTCCTTGTGCGCGCGTGACACCATGCTTGTTAATTTAGTCAGTGTGCCTTTGTTTCCAAGTTTATACGGCTTTTAAGACTATCCTTACTTTGTATAGTTGTCTGCTAGTTTGCTATCGTAATCGATGCTTCGCCTTTCGAGCGAATAAACTGCGACTTCGTTGTTTAATGGGACCAAAACTGTTGCAGTTTCGCCCGAAAGGCTAAGCATTGATTACGATAGCGAACTAGTAGACAACTATACATAGTAAGGATAGTTTTAAAGGCCGTATAAACTTGGAAACATTCGTTTATTAACTGAATTAACAAACATAATGTCAGCGCAAACAAGCAAACAAGAACACTTCGCACTCGATGAGCGCGGACACTCCCTGCAAAACGCTGGACGCTGGTGTCAGGAAGCGCGGCAGCAGCCGCGAATCGTCTTCGTGCAGTCTATCCCTTCATCGCAAGAGCGGCGAGAACGCAGGGTGCACAAAGGTATCACCCGTCAGCAGATGCCTTTGAAGATACGGTGCGCGCTACCGTGCAAAGTACGAACTCGTTGGCGGAGTCTAAGCCTCCCGCGCTGCCTCCCCGCCTTCCTTCATACACTCTTAAAACTGTTGCACCCTTTGGGGTGCATATTTGTCCCACAACAATAATCGTCATCTGCCTTGCTTGCGTTTCCTTTCTTGAAAACTCGGCGCTCGCTACTTTCCTGTCAAGAACGCTGCGTCACACTGATAACGCGCATGCCGTTCGTGACTGGGAAGTACCGGGCTCGCAGCGTTAAAGAAAGGAAACGCGGGCAAGACGGATGACGATTATTGTTGTGGGACAAGATACGCCCCAAAGGGTGTAAATTTTTCTAAGAGTGTATTTGGCGCGCGAGAGAGCCGCGATCGTCAGTTCTCCTTGCGCCAGGTCGCAACATGCGCAGTTGCTGACGGAGCACAACGCGCGGCGACGGCGCTGTCGCTCTTGGACTTTATACGGAACATCACGGCGATGCCGACGCCAATGGCAAAAATGCACAGGGAGCGTCCACGTAATTGCTCGCAATAATAAGGTAAGGAATCTGGCAGAATTAACGTACAGCTGGGCAATGCAAAAAGTGACGCCACATCGCCATGACAATTATGAATAAACCGTTGAGCCTTCCGTCGGCAAACAGCTGCAACTGCTTCTCGTGAGCGACATTCGTACTCCCTGTCTTCCCCCTCACACCCCTTTTCTGAGTGTGCGCTCTTTTTATATGGTTATCAAAAGTGAAACGCCTTCTGGTAAGAGTCCGTTAAAGCAATGCTGTGTATACCGACGGCATTATGTACTAGACGTTCCTACAGGTAATGTAGATGACTTTTATGAACATTACCTTTACTAAGGTCTGCTGGCTGGCGATATCGAGCTCTGTATTTTTACTTTCTTGCTGTTTATTTTCGACCGCTAAAATTCGCAGTTTTTGCTTATAAACCGACGAGACGATACGAAATGGCAGATAGCGTGTCCTACTGAAGGACTACAAAAGCTGCGAAAGCGGCACGTATATGTTCGAAGGCTTTCATGCTTAAAATACTACATTGCGAAAGTTTTGATTGACTTGCCTTCGAGTCAGCCATGGCACCCATGTTAGGTTGACGGGTTTGCTGCGACGAAATAAGGTTTTGTTCGTGGTCATTACAGAGACAGCTAGCACATTCCAGGCGCTGTTATGTGTAATCGCTTTACTTTTTAACTCTGTAGATTTTCACAAAACTCATGGAAGTATTGCATGAAACAAGGCTTTGGTTTTCCCGGCGGCACTGCGAAATTTCCCTTCACGATTGAAGTGTTGACGCCGCTTTTGATCACGTTAAGCAGAACTGCGTCAGAAAATATAAGAAGAAAAATTTACACGTTTTCTCGATTGATAGAGCATCTCCTTCATCGAGCTATTGGCGAGAGAAGAAAAGCGAGCATCTATAGCAGGACTGGCTCGTCACCATGGAGTGACGTAGGCAGAAATCTCGTTCGGGGTGGACACATGACAGCTCGGCCTCCTCCTTATAGATTTTATCGTGGGATCAAATACATGAATAACTGCACTGCCGTTGCCAAAGATGCTGCAAACGAATCTTTGAACGCTACGCACTGTCAATGAGACAAGTAAAATCTGTATTTTCTCATAAAAGAATATACTCGTATACCCCCAAAATTGTGGCCGAAATAAGTGGTATCAATGGTTCCATGCTTTTTGTCTATTTAATATGTAAAGAAAATATCGCACGAACTTTACAACGATATGAGTTCGAAACCAGCTAGGCAGTGCACGCCGCTGATATAAAAAATGTACCCGCCGTGGCAGGGGCGTAGCCAAGGGGCGGGGTGCTTATGGGGCTTCAGCCCCCCCCCCCCCTGTTCCCCCCCGATATATTTTCGTGCTCTCATGCAGCGCCGACCCAACCAACCTCCGGCGCCGGAAATCATTCTGGATTTTGTTTAGAATGCTTTTTTTTGGCTCTGGAACAGGCATTTCGGCACAAACATTGCGAACTCAAGCTGGATTTCGCGGCGACGCCCATACACCGTAAGTCACATAACGCAAGGATCCGCCTCATCCGAGCACAAAGCTTCAAGAGCGTTTTGATGGCGAGCTTATGGCGAGCGAGCTTGTCGCGGCATCTCGTGGAGGCCGCGAAATCTACGGAGGGCATGGATTTCAATTGCGAAACTTTATAGGCGTAATGTTCTCATATACTTTTGATGCGAAAGGTGCACTGGTATTTCCATGCTTTAGATTTTCAATTCCATAACATTGTGGGTTTTTAATGTTCTTATAAACATTTGACACCAAAGGTGTCAAATGTTTATAAGAACATTAAAGTATTCGCGGGATTGTAAGAACATTAAGTGTATTCGCGGGATTTTCTCACGCATGAAAGAACGCTAGTATGTAGCACGACTTGATCAACAAAACGCTGTATGCGGAGTTTTTCATGTCCTACAATTTTCTCATTGACACTTTTCATCTATAATACTTGAGAAGTTGACCTATTAATTCAGACTCATGATGTAATTAGGCGGAATGCAAACAAATAATGTGAGTATCTCCAAGTGACGGCAAACAATATTACCTTGGTTCTGCCCAGCTACGTGGCATTTGCATATTTTAAATCTTGTTGCATGGTAGTTTGGACACCCTGTTTAAGCAGTGCTTCAGCGGACGGAAGATTGAGGAAGAAACGGGACACGAGAGAGTGACACAAGAACAATCTCGCAAAGCAAGCAGGTAATCGTAGTGGTTAATTAGGTGGTCGATCTAAGCGAAAGTATTTCGTGTTTAGGCTACTCAATATTACACGAACGTTATGCATTTCAGATTTGTATCGTGGGCCCTCTAATATTACACTGGACTGAAACAAACGTAAATTTATCGTCGGTGATAACATTTCGCCTTCGTGACACAAAATACAAAACCTTTCAGCACTTACGTAGTAAATGACCAGTATCAGGAGAATGTCGCTGGCGGCGTTGGTGGCGTACACGAAGTCAATGATAGCATTGACAGCTACTGACTCTGTTATTAAAAAAAATAAAGGGAAACGTGCAGAATGACTGTTATCAGCGAGAGACATTGACTGTGAAAGATGAAACAAGAAGCAGAAGCATGACTCCTGCGTGACGCAGCTAGTCATTGCAAAATCTTCCACGTGTCCCTTTTGTGAAATCTACATTCCTAAACAATATGCACATCAATACTTCATCATCATCATCATCATCATCATCATCATCATCATCATCATCATCATCATTATCTGCCTGGTTACGCCCACTGCAGGGCAAAGGCCTCTCCCATACTTCTCCAACAACCCCTGTCATGCACTAATTGTGGCCATGTTGTCCGTGCAAACTTCTTAATCTCATCCGCCCACCTAACTTTCTGCCGCCCCCTGCTACGCTTCCCTTCCCTTGGAATCCAGTCCGTAACCCTCAATGACCCTCGGTTATCTTCCCTCCTCATAAAATGTCCTGCCCATGCCCATCTTTTTCTTGTTTTCTAATTACATATTTATTTTCTTTCTTTTTCTTGATTTCAATTATGATGTCATTCACTCGCGTTTGTTCCTTCACCCAATCTGCTCTTTTCCTATCCCTTAACGTTAAACCCATCATTCTTCTTTCCATAGCCCGTTGCTTCGTCCTCAATTTAAGTAGAACCCTTTTCGTAAGCCTCCAGGTTTCTGCCCCGTACGTGAGTACTGGTAAGACACAGCTGTTATACACTTTTCATTTGAGTGATAATGTCAACCTGCTGTTCATGATCTGAGAATGCCTGCCAAACGCACCCCAGTCCATTCTTATTCTTCAGATTATTTTAGTCACATGATCCAGATCCGCGGTCACTACCTGCCCTAAGTAAATGTATTCCCTTACCATTTCCAGTGCCTCGCTATTTATCGTAAACTGCTGTTCTCTTCCGAGACTGTTAAACATTACTTTAGTTTTCTGCAGATTCATTTTTAGACCCACCCTTCTGCTTTGCCACTCCAGGTCAGTGAGCATGCATTGCAATTGGTCCCCTGAGTTACTAAGAAAGGAAATATCAGGGAATGGCAAGTTACTAAGGTATTCCCCATTAACTCTTATCCCCAATTCGTCCCACTCCAGGACTCTGAAAAGCTCCTGTAAACACGCTGTGAATAGCATTGGAGCGATCGTATCTCCCTGCCTGAAGCCTTTCTTTATTGGGATTTTGTTGCTTTCTTTACAGAAGACTACGATGGCTTTGGAGCCGCTATAGATATCTTTCAGTATTTTTATATGCGGCTCGTCTGCCCCCTGATTCCGTAATGCCTCCATGACTGCTGAGGTTTCGACTGAATCAAACGCTTTTTCGTAATCAATGAAAGCTATATATAAGGGTTGGTTATGTTCCGCACATTTCTCTATCACCTGATTGATAGTGTGAATATGGTCTATTGTTGAGTAGCCTTTACGGAATCCTGCCTGGTGCTTTGGTTGACAGAAGTCTAAGGTGTTCCTGAGTCTATTTGCGATTATTTTAGTAAATACTTTGTAGGCAACGGACAGTGCGCTGACCGGTCTATAATTTTTCAGGTCTTTGGCGTCCCCTTTCTTATGGATTAGGATTATGTTAGCGTTCTTCCAAGATTCCGGTAAGCTCGAGGTCATTAGGCATTGTATATACAGGGTGGCCAGTTTTTCTAGAACAATGTGCCCATCCTTCAACAAATCTGCTGTTACCTGATCCTCCCCAGCAGCCACTTCCTGCACTTCCTCCACTTCTACACTAATACACTTCCTCCAAAACTCCCTACAAAGCCACTTCCCCTATAAGAGTGTCAGCTTCAGGCAGGCGCAGTAACTAACGCTGTTCGCACGTAAATGCAAAACGAAGCTTACCGGACTTCTTAGCTATGCCGAAGGTTTCTTGGCTCCATGGCTGAGAGCGCATCAGGAGACAGAGGCAGTTCCACCCCTAGAAGCGCCAAACGGTCTTTATGTATCACCGTATTGTAGCAGCAGTCACACAGCACACTGCAGCGCAAGGCGAAAGTGACAGGGCCCAGCTGGCATTCTGCTCGCTCTGTTTGAATTCCTTCACGGGAAATGCCATGCGCTTCCACCGAAGCTAAACGTTCGCCTCTAAGTGTCATTGTAGTTATTCATCAGCTTTTTACTACAGAAAGCTGTGCATTAGTATGTCAGATGCCTTAGCGATGGAACTTGATGTGACAATGGAGCGAAATTTCGGCGCAAAGTGGCACGTAATCTCGAACACAATGCCCAGCCCACGCAACCTGCAACCAGAACATGCGTGGCAAATAACAGCAAAACGTTGAAGCCGTAGAGCTGTCGGGAATAACAGGTATGACAACGTGTAAGCAACATTACAAATCGTCTACAGGATTCTCTGTTTTAAGACGGCACATTGTAAAATAAGATTCGTTCCCGGCTCTGGTCAATATGAAGAATACACGTAACAGGGTCAGCGAGTGTGTGTCAAGAAACGCCGAACTGTGCCTTCGGTCGGAGCCGAAATAACGCCTTAACTACGGTTCCGTTCCTTATACCATCTGACTGCGGGAGCTCTCAACGACATTATGAGCGCCTCCAAGGATAGCTAATCTTTCTGGACCACCGTTAAAATCAACATGGCCCAATAAAATAAGAAAATTGGCGTTATGTTGTCTCGGTCCAGGGAGGTTTACAGCTACAGAGATAGTACTTACGAGGCAGCAGCTCGTGACGGCCACGGCGATGCGAGTACGGTGTTGTGGGGTGTTCATTGCCTCGTCCGGTGGCCGCGACAGGGCAGGTCGGCGCGGGGGAATTGAATGCCTCACTCAGTAGCTGCGCCTTGTCTTCTAGCAAGCGTGGCTGAAGTCAAGCACGCGGACACGGCAAGAGGCAGAATGGACAAGTTGAGACCTCCTGCAGAAACGAAAATTGCTTGCTCGGGAAGAAATACCGAGGTTGCTCCTCGTCGGTGTCGTCTTCTTCTCCGTGCCTGATTCGTTGCTTGGTTTGTTGCTCTCGCGCCAATTAGAGCGCTCCACTCGGGGGCATCGGCCGTGAATTGGGCAGTACTGGGGTTTAAGAAAATAAAGGAAATAGAGAAATCAATTGGAACGAAATATTATTTAGAAATTCTGAAATTAAAAGTTTATTGCTACAGGTATGGAGTGAAAGTGCAACTCAGAGGATGAAAAATAAACATAAGTTTGCACTCAGTCGATTTTGTCTTGCGCAGAAGATTAAGAATAGCGTCACGAGCGTTCTCATGGTTAAAACACAGATCGACAGCAGCAAAGGCAAGCATTCGAAAGGCTTTATCCAAAAGATATATTACTTTGCACAGTTAAACGGCGACATGCTAAAGAAATATTCTAGAGATTCACTCTAATTGCATTTGTGACCGAGACTTATATAATGGCAAATGTTGAGTACTGGGACTCGGCAGCACAATCTGGTTGGCATTCTACCTTAAAATATGCTTACCCAATTCGGATCTCAAAGTCGAATAACATTAGAAATATAATTATTAGGGAGTTTTAGATTTTGCATATGCAAAACGGTTTGGGCACCCAGACGGACCTTTGCTTATGCAATACGCACCGCCCGGCTTGCGTTCATTTTGTATTGCTTTGGGGTTCTTTCGTATAACTTTCTCCGTTATTTTGTAAGCCCGGCGGTTTCCGACCCTTAGCTTTGAGTATGCGAAATATAAAGCTCCTAATTAGTGAAGTCTAAAAAAGAACTTACGAAAAATTCCGAGACACCCGAAGTAAACGTAAAATAATGTTTTGTTCGAACAAATTAGCAAGGAAATCTTGAATGCGGACACACACACACACACACACACACACACACACACACACACACACACACACACACACACACACACACACACACACACACACACACACACGCACGCACGCGCACGCACGCACACGCACACACACACACACACACGCACACACACGCACGCGCACGCACGCACACGCACACACACACACGCACGCGCGCACACACACACACACACACACACACACACACACACGCACGCACGCACGCACGCACGCACGCACGCACGCACGCACGCACGCACGCACACACACACACACACGCACACACACACACACGCACGCACACACACACACACACACACACACACACACACACACGCACACACACACACACACAAAACTCATTGAATTTCAGTATTATGCCCTGCTGCCTGCGCTAAAGTTCGCGCACGCGGCGAGTGGTGGCTTTTCCAAGCATTTCCGTCTTATAGGGTCCCTGACACGATTCTGACGACCTTTTGCAAACTTACTGAGTAGTTAGGGTACATGCTTCAGATCACTGGTACATTTAAGTGAACCGTGTATAGCGTATAACTTATTTTAGGAGGAGAAGGAGGAAATAAAGAGAGAAGGCAGGGATGTTAACCAGAAACGCGTCGAAGGTTTCAAAGAAAGCTATGGGGCCATATAAGCAATTCTTATGATGTGTAAATGCGAGAGCATTACTTTTCGCTGAGTTATGTGGCTGAGTTTAGTGTTGCGGCGAAATGTTACTGAGTTTAGTGCTGCTGCATCATGTTCGCGAGTGTGATGTTGCTGCTTATGAGGTCACAACACAAGACGACAGACCGGCCATATTGCGATCTCTCGGCTGAGTTTTATTTGAGGAGTTGTCATTAGTGTTGCACGCACATTGCGTTGAGTGTTCTTCCTCGATGGCACCACTTTTTACTACGATGACACCACTTTGCCGAGCGATGGCAGTACTTTTCCGAGCGGGGCTATGGTGTTGACACTACATTTCTTCATCGGGCATATAGGCGAACTCTGCCTCATACTCCGGGGGGATTTCGTAGTGGTCATCATACGGGTACCTTATGCGCGTTGCATCTCATTCGTTGTCGTTGTCGCCCATAGACTTGGGCGATGGCGTCTGCAGGTCCAAGTGTGCGGGACCCTGGGAAGGGTGCCCAGACCCGGCCGAACCGTGTAAGGTCGGGGGGGAATCTGGCGTGCCAATACTTCTCGTGGCACTGTGACTTGTACTTCCACGCTATGGGTGGGACAGGCGTGTTCCTGTAATTCAAGTGGAGCACGGGTGGTTGGTCCAGTCACAGGTGAATCTCCACACGTTCGACCGGATGGGGCATCACGCTGTGTTGCATAAGCCATGTGATCTGGTCTGGAGAGACACGTCTTGGCAGCTGACACTGGAACGCGTGGTATGGTAGGGTATAGTATGGTGAAACATTAAAGCAGTCCTGCAGATCGTGAGTCTTCACGAAGCGGGCCGCTCTCACGTGGGAACCGGAAGGCCGAGCCTCTCGGCCGCATCGTGGGCCTGCTGGACAGCCCAGAGTTGGTCAGCCAGAAGAGGGCTGCGGGGAACTGCCTCCCATCTGGCCGAGCTGTCAGCGATGATAGAGCGTGACCGGGCACACCGCCAGAGCATGTGTTCTAACGTGGCTATATCTCCACAATCGTGGCAGGTAGCGTTGGTGTAAGTATCCGGATAGATTTCATGTAAGAGCGACGGATTCGGATAGGTATTCGTTTGTAGTAGGCGGAGCGTTAATGCTTGAGCTCTATTGAGGCGCGGATGAGGAACAAAGTAGGTCCTGCGGCTGAGATAGTAGTGTTTAGTAATCTCTTTGTAGGTGGAGGGCGTGTCCCTGTTCTCTGGGCAGTCGGCTTCCGATTGGTCGAGGGTAGCGCGGTGGGCAAGTTCACGCGCAGCCCCGTGAGCCGACTCGTTGAGGTTGGGAGGAGCACCCTGTATCTGACCCTGATGTGCCGGAAACCAATAAATGAAGTGATGCGTGATTGCCTTGCCCCCAATAAGAATGAGGGCCTGTTTGGAAACGATGCCTTTTTCAAATGCTCTGACTGCAGATCTTGAATCACTATAGATGACATCCCGTGAGGTCTTGTTTACATCCCGAAACCTTGTTTACATTTTCGTTCATATGCAACGACCAAGGGAAAATATCAATGACGCTGTTTTTTGTTAGAATGTATTGAGCAGGAGCAGCTGTCACCGGTTGTGTATTGCGAGTAATATCTCGGAAATTATAGTCGCAACAGAGAGCACATATAAAAAGCAGGAGTTCTGCAAAATATACGAGGGCGAGTCAAATGAAAGTGAGCCAATGCGAATATATGACAAACGGGGTACTTTATTTAAAAGTAGTCACCATGAGTATTTAGACACTTGTCCTACTAACGAGTCGCGTGATTCCCGTCTCATAAAACTCCTTGAGTTGCTGCCTCAAAAATCTGTAAATGACTACACGTCCTCTTCCGACACAAATGTGGTTCACTTGAGCAGTTTTTTCAAATTTTACCAAATGTGGAAGACGCAAGGCAACAGGTCTGGGCTGCATGAGGGATGTTGCAGCGTTTCCCACTTGAACTTTGCCAGTTTTGTATTAACCACATCAGCGACGTGGGAACGGGCAATGTCGTGAAGCAAGATGTTCCCAATGCTCAATTTTCCCCGTCCTTTGTTCTTGATTGCGACACGCAGCCGATACGACCTTTCACAATATCTGAAACGATTTAGAGTTTCTCCAGGTTTAGAAAATTCGATCAATAATGGCCCCTAACGATCTAAAAAGGAGTCAACATGACGGCCTTTGTTTTTCTTGGGAATGGTGAATTCAAATGTTTCCACTGTAAGCTTTGCCGTAGTGTTTCAGGCTAGTAGTAGCGGCACCACGAGTCATCCCCAGTCACAATTGCAGACAAAAAGTCGTCACCCTCATCTGGGGTTCTTTGACGTGCACCTAAATCTAAGTACACCGGTGTTTTCGCATTTCGCCTCCATCGAAATGCAGCCGCCGTGACCGGGATTTGATCCCGCGAACTCGTGCTCAGCAGCCCAACACCATAGCCACTGAGCAACCACGGCATTTTGAATTGTGTTGGGGGTGATTGCACGGTGGCTTTGGCCCGGCCATGGATCTTCTTTGTAACTTTCATGTCCTCCTTTGAACAGTTGGCTACAACGCTTCGCAGTAGCCAATGAAACGCAATGTTCAACGTATACGGCAGCCATACGGCGAATAATTTCTTTTTGGGAAACATCTTCATTTGTCAAAAACCTAACGACATCAAGCTGTTCAACTTTTGGAGTGTCCATTATGCCACTCTGAGTCGTAGGATCGGCGAGCAACTGATCGCCGGCTCCAGAGCTACTGCTGGCCCGGACGTGCCCGGGACACGTCAGCGTTCACACTGCTGAACGTGGACACGTGAAGGTTGGCTGCAGCCAGTTGCCGTCCACCCTACGGAGCTAGACTGGGTCAGAGCACGCCAGGAGCGCCAGTCGGCACGAGTCCCTGTCTGCCGGAGTGCGACAGTCGCCGAGCGACGGTGCCTGTGCCCCGTCAGCCGAAGCAACGTTGATACCAGGCACCAGCGGTGATTGACCACAGACATCCACAGACACGACATCCGCAATGGACATTTGAATAGTATTAGCACCATGGCCCTAGCGTGTAAACAATTGTCCCTTGGCGTTAAGTAATGCGGTGGTGTGATCGCGGAACTTATCGAGGACGCATTCCATGTGGAAAAAGTGTTGCAACATAACTTCATGTAATTTAAGATATGTTACGGCTGTTTGTACTGCACATTCAATGAAGGTCGTATTTGTGCTGCACCTTGTGTTCATGTGCTCAATCTGCCTGTTCAAGCAAACATACCAGACGCTGACTTACGCGTGGCAGTGTTATAAACAATATTTCTAGCGATCCACGATTCATTCATTACGCCGATACAAGCACATTTTTTAGTGTCTGCACCCTAGACAAGCTTATAGGCACAGGCTACGCTATTCTTGAAATATTGAGTGAGTGGCGCAGGGCAGATGGCGCAGGGCAGATGTTAATAAACACTAAAAAGACCAAAGCTGATTTATTTCTACCTGTAAATTATGTAGTCACCTCTAGTAATCAGCTTGTGCTTTACAATAATGGAATAGATATGCCATAGTTTAAAAACACTTGGAGTTGTTTTTGATTCCTCAAAGAGGTAGAGAAATCATATAGCTGTTATCGAAAGAAAGTAGTCAGTCAGTTGGTTTTCTTTCTAGATGTCGATTGGATTTCCCTACGTGACTACAGCCAAGAATCTATCACGCCCTTTTTCAATCTCACATTAATAAATTTCGTTTGGTCAGGGGCACGACATCAAAAACTAACCTTAACAGACTATTGGTATTGCAAAAAATGTCGCGAGGCATATTGCTGGTATTAGTAAAAGAGCACACGCTAGAGATATTTTGTACAGTATAATTTTATTTGCATTACCACTACTTTTGAATATGAGCTACACTATTAGATGAGATTTTCACCACCTGGAGTGGCTGAGTTTCTGAAACCTCTTGCGGTCATAACCTAAATGATAAAGTTGTTCGTATTTGATGCGCTCAAAAGTAGACTGTTCCTCGAACCAGAACGAACTGTGCTAATCAACCTTTGCATTTTCTGATGCCAACGATCGTGAATACATACGAAACGAATGAAAGTAATATATTTACCCTCACGCTTAAATATGTTAAGTGACATTTTGTAGTGTCCATATGTAGGCCTTGAAGTTCTGTGTAAATTGTTCAGGAGATACTTCTTGAATATTTGCTTTATTACAACTTGTATTCGAGGAATTCGGATTTTATGATACTGTTTTTAGATGTTAAATCATTTTATTGCCGTACATATCAATGTTTACTCTATCAATAGTTATTAACTTGAATGTAATCTTGCGTGTATCACGTTATCAGTTTGATTGTTGACTGTGTCTTTGTTTCACTGTCATGCATTTAATTATGTTAGGCCTCAGGTGCACTCAAGCTGCACCTTTGCAGCTTTTAGTATGTGGTCCTTTCCAGAATTCTGTTGTATAAAATAAAAGGCCCTTTTCAAAGTTTCAGATTATCCGCTATCTGACCAAACGAAATATCACTAGCGCCTGTAAGTCTTAATTGAAATAACAATCATTCAGACGTTCATATGACTTCGTGTCTTAAGTGGAAGGTTCATCTCAGGGAGGACTTCAATTTCCTTATTCAAATGCATGGGAAACGCAGAAATGTTGTCATCTGCAAAGGCACGTACGGCGGATCTCATTTGATAAAACTTTGAACTCGTAAAAAACATGATCCTTCAGATTTGGTGAGCAGAGCGCTTCTAAGTACAAAGCGAATAATAGAAGGAACAAAGGACAACCTTGCTTTACCGATGCCCTCAGGTAGATAGATTTGGATAGACGACCATTAGCTATTAGCCTTGTTGTGCCATTAGCATAACAGATAGTGATGCCTTTAAAAAGAAGAGACCCAGTGTTTATGTGCTCTAACACACGAAACAAGAAGTAGTGATTAACCTATCAAACGCTTTTGCCAAATGGACCTGAACTATTTCGACCTCACCTGCACTTTCTGCTACACACTCTAGCACAAACCGCGCAACTTGAATATTTATCTGAATGGATCTTCCTGTAATGGCACATGTTTGATGGTCTCACACCACTGATCCCATTACGTCTTGAAGGCGACTAGCTAATATCTGCGTAAATATTTTATAATCCCCTTGGAAAAGTGGTGTGTGGCGATATCGTTCGACTTTCCGCAATTTAGTTGCATCACTGCTTTTTGGGATAAGTACTGTCGGCCCTCGATATAGCGTGGCGGATAGTTATCCAATCCCGTAAGTTTCTTTGTACACATCAGGCAGAAAAAGAACTAATGTAGAGCAAACACACTGATAATATTCCGTGCTCAAGCCATAGAACCCAGAAGTTTGGCCTTTAGCTAGCGAAGCAATGGCTGCTTCAACTTCTGTGATGCGTATGTCTCTATCAACATCATCACATTCTTCTTGACTGAGCTGTGGCAGCAACGAAACATATTGTCCCGTTACAGCTTCACTGTTAATAACATTATGGCACTGAAAAATATTTTCGTAATGATCAGTGAACGCTTTCGTTATTCTAGCCTGGTCATTAACAATCGCTCCGGCATACTCTATCGCTAGCACAGGCTTCGGCAGGGCATGCCGACGCTTATCACCAAGTGAACGACTACAGGGCTGTTGCTCCAAATACCGAGGAGTACGTGCTCAGACTAGTGCACCTCTGTATCTCTCAGTGCCCATTCTCTGCATTTGTGCCTTAATGTTGTGAATTCCTTCAACGTACTTGCCAGGATGCAGGTATTCAAGTTCGTGTAGCTGGTATAGCAACTTGCACAACTTTTTATATTTTCATTTTTTCTCAAAGGACAATATAGCTTCTTTAATGGCTGTCATTCTAAATTATTGCTTGAATATCTCCCACTGCGTAAAAAAGAGATAAAGAACTGCGACTTGATACTTCAATAAGATTTTCCGGGACACGCTTTCAAAAACGCTGATGTAAGAGTAACATACTAGTGGAAAGAAAGGGTAAGGCGCACAGACACGGACACAAAAGAAGTGAAGTGGACAACACGAATGCTCTGAAGGAAGCACTGAGGCGAAAAAATAGGAAGAAGACACAAAACTCATCTGCACATGCTCTGGAAAGGTAGCACCACGTGTCAATCGGGTACACGTGCCGGTCTACGTGATAGATAACTGTTAAGGCATTTGATCCCTTCCTTATGTAAGGTAATCAAAAGGTGACTCACGTACGCATTTCCGCCTTTATTGATACACCATGCTTCGACCATAAGGCATGTATCTTCATTCCTATGCCTGTACAATATCGCGCATTCATCGAGCTTAAGCGTCCAGTTAAAATCTTGGAAGTCTTGGCGATGTAAGGAAAGATTAGAAGGTGATCCACGGGTTAACGACCTTTTACGTTCCATTAGCCTCTGATTGATTTGCCCAACGTAGAAATGGTCAAAGCTAAAAGGAACTTTATATACCACACCCATACGACAGTAAGTGAAATTGTTGTTCTTGATGTGTTTCCCTGGCCAAATATTTGTTCTTTTTTTTGCCTTTCGCCTGCTCCTTTTTTCTCTTCACTGCAGCGTATATCTTACAAAGCTTATCGGGTGCAATGAAAACAACATTAACACCATGTCTACTTGCAAAGTATTTAGGCCTGCGCGATACTGAATGAATGTCAAAATCCCATGCGCATGCGCATGGGTTTTGTCTTTTACCTGCTCCTTTTTTCTCATACTAATAATTTACCATAAATTCCAGCTCATCCGCGAACTTTGAAATTTCCGGTTGCAAAAACGAAGCGACACCAAACATTGATCATTGAAGAACACCAGGTGCACATGGTAGCCGTATAGTCTAGGCAGGATAGGTTATGATACATAAATACGATCGAGCGTTGCATGAGTTGTACCTTGAAAGTGTGCGTAGCGAAATGGCTCTTTTTCATGCTCCCCTACATCAACAAGTTGGTAATCACATATCATGACATTCAAAAGAGAGAGAGAGAGAGAGGAAAGGGGAAAGCAGGGAGGTTAACCAGAGGGAAGACCCGGTTTGCTACCCTATGCTGGGGAGAGAGGGGAGGGGGAGGTAAAGTGATAACAAAGTAGATTCAAAACGTCAACACTGGCATCGTGGCGCTGCCTTGTAGTAGACCGATCCTGTGCACTACATGCGCAATTAAAGTCACCTAAGACAACTATAACAGTCAATGCGTAAGTGCCGGGTCAATGAGAGAAAGTAGTCTTTCCTGTCACATGCTCTACTTGCCACGTACACGCAAAGGAACCTCCAAACTTGACTTTCCCATAATGACATCACACCATAGCTGCCTCGGTACCGTTCTTCTAGCAACTTTTTTGGTATCTATAGTTGTCTGTGTGCATGATTAGCCCTGAGAATTTAGCCAGCGTTCCTTTCAGCCAGGGAGGAGCATCTTTTTAACCTCAGGTGGCACGTAGTACGTGAGCTTAAAAGCAGGCACTTGCCCAATAAACCTTGTGTGCTACTTCATAGCATCAAGGCTGCCAATTCCAGTTAGGCAATGATTCTCGATCAAAGCGCTTCAGCACTTTCTCAATAGCCCTGTTTATAGACATAGTACTGTATCGCTGTACAAGAGCCCATCGTTCATAACTCCTGATCACGGTAAATTTACAGTTATCCATCAAAAACATATTTATTCGCATGGTAAAATCGAAAAATGCATTGTTGTGTAAGCTCATATTGTCCAGTCACGTAAAATCGAAAAGCCCACAAATAGTAGTGAACGCCAAATGTACGTGCAATACCGGCAGATGTATCTGTGAATAGCAGGGAGCATGCAAGTGATCAGAAGGATCTAGAGGAAAGCTTCTGCGCGTACAATTGATTTTCTTTTTCAAAAAGCTGGGACCTTGCTTTAAATGTCATGACACCCTTATTAACGTTAGATATAGAACCGTCCTTGAACACGCCGAAACCGTTCACAGACGTGGTACCCGACGTTCTTTTTTTTTTAATACATTGGCTGCTCAGCTGGGAAGTAGCGGCTTGCCTATAATACAGAGAAATCATGCGAACTATTGGCTCTTCATAATGGCCGAGCAAACGATATGTCACGGCGTCTGGAATGGGCTGAAAACTATAATGTCAAGCTTTAAGTATTGCGCGCTTTGAAGGACACCGAATATTGTACGGCCTCCGAGATGTATCAAACTTGTCCCAGCTGTATAAACACACGTGGTCTAATACTGTAAAATAACGAACAAAATGTCCAATTCCTGGCGACGCATAAAAGCCGGCGTGCAGCTCAAGGAAGCAGCAGAGATGCTAGTGTTAGGAATATTCCTGATGCTTGCCTCAGTCCGCGCAATCTCCTTCGAAGATGCGGTTGGGTCATACTGCTGTGAGTAATAACATTTCTAGAAAATATTTATGTGTGGTTTTTCATGTTTTGGAAAAGTAACAAGCGCTAAACGGGCAAGGACTTCGGCAAAGAAGAACACGACACGGGCGCTCACTCACAACTGAAGTTTACTTCGAGGAATATCACATTTATAAACATTGGCGGACAGGGCAACAACTAAGCGACTCTACATGACCAGCAGGAGCCATCCTGGTGGCGTGTCTAACTACGTGGGATAAACCAGTGCGTCATAGCAAAAAACAATAACAAACAAACAAAAACAATAGAAGATTTTCTTTATCAAACTTAACAACGCTCTACCGTGATACACTTTTTTTATAAATATCTCAACTTTTTATTACTAAGAGTGGCAGACTGTTTGCTAACACATCTTGTCCCTTCCAGTTCAATATAAAAGGCTTCCATAAGTTCCCTCGAGGTTTCATCCTTCGGCCAGAACAGACAATAAGTTTTTTTCTGCTATCGGTCGGCACCCACGCTTTCTAACTATACAGCCACACGCTGTATAGGAAACAACAGCGACAAAATATGGATGCCAGGTACACAGCAAAGAGTTCTTTTTTTTACGCTTGGTTTTCCACGCGTCATAACGTCTCAGCGGAGCTAAGTATAAGCATGCAAGCCTGTTTCACAGAGATATTTCAACAATGACATAAAACGTGTTGTCCATATTCCATCTTTCATCGCCTCCAACTTGGTCACGGTTAGATTTTGCACATTTGAGCAGACTTTCAAGAATAGCTAGTTTAGAGTTGTATTGCTCCCTATTAAGTTGCTAGGAACGCTACATTAAACATGCACAAACAGGAACTCGCAAACAAGCACAAATACACATACATACACACACGCACGCACGCGCGTGTTAGATGGGCAAAAGCTAATTGCACATTTAAGGACATCATTGTGTAAAGTTTGACATCTCAATGTTATTGACAATTAGGAGCCTGTTTTATGATGGCTACGCTGTTTTAATGCCAGTGCAATATACAGACGAATTAAGTAGCGGGGATGCTACGCTCTATAACAAGCACTAAAAATGTGAGCTTGACATGCTAATGTTAAAGCACACTCGCAGCCACTTTTCATAACTGCTACACATTGCTCTTTAGATGCGGATGAAGTTTCCATGCATGAATTCGTCGTCTGCGTCATAAACAATTTTCCACCGAAGGTACGTAATAAATTCCTATTTTCCCTCATACCAGGCTTGATTATTCCCTAGCTCATGCACGACGTTATTGACCCAGTGTCGAGACGCGTCCAGCAGCTCGAACCACTTTGTCTTGGCTTGCGTGCTACGTCACGAATCGTGACCTTTGTGTGATTTATTCCGTCCGGGCCTCCACCGGCACATGCTACGTCTCTCCCAGAGGTCATTGCACGAACGCTTTTTATGCAACGACAGGATTGCAGGGAGCTGCATTCGCTCAGGTACGGAAGCGAATGCCTCTGGAAGCGAATCGGTTGACATGCGGTAGCTAATGGTTGTCGCTTATTTGTCGCTTGCAACGCCTGTGTGTGCACATTTGCGTGTCATAGGCTACCGCCATAAGCGAGAAGATATAGGGAAACCGAGGGGCTCGATCTTCTATTAGTCGAAACCATACCAAATGACAGCATGTAAAACCATAAAGGGTATCAGGGAAGTTAATGTAAAATTTAAATATAATTATGGGGTTTTACGTGCCAAAACCTACGATCTGATTATGAGGCACGCCGCAGTGGGAGATTCCAGGCTAATTTCGACCACCTGGGGCTCTTTAACATGCGCCTAAATATAACTGCACTGGTGTTCCTTTTTTTCGTGTGGCGATATTCGGTCCCTCGACCTCGTGCTTAGCAGCGCAACACCAAAGCCACTAAGCAACCACGACGAGTTGAAGCTAATTGCTCTGTTTATTCGAAATATAGAAATAATCAGGTAAAGAAAATGAAAGCGAAGGAAGAGATCACTTCCGGCAGATGGCGAGCGAACCCAGATTCCCGGCATTACACGTGTGTCGCTTTACCAAACAAGCTACCGCGGCGCCATCTTACCTGCCACTTTCTTGGTAATTTTCTGGTGTACTAGATGGTGCTAGGAGCGTTAGCCAGAGTCGCTCACGTCCAATGCGATAGACACTGAAATCCCCTTCTGTAGCCGCAAGAAAATGACCATGTAGGTGGCGTCGTGGTGTCTGAATTGGTGGCGTGTAATTCGGAAAACGTGGATTTTGTCTCCACTTGCCATTAGTTATATTTCCGACAATTTTCATTTCCATTTACCTTTATGCTTCTACATTTTATTAAAACATAACAATTAACATTCCTTAAGCTTTCCGTGGCTTCATATTCTGTCACTTGGTACAGCTATGTTATAACTAACCCTTCCTCTACGTCTCTCCCGTGCACTTGCGTTTGCTGGTCAGTACACCGACTAATCACCACCTCACGTTGCTTGGGACCGCAGCACATCTGCTTCCTCTTACGCCGTTTGTCTTGCTATCTCGCCCTCTATCAAAACTAGTATTACGCTCTGCATAACAAATATAATTTCCGGTGCGATATATATATGCGCCTGTATTACTCTTAAAGAAACATCGCTGAAAAAGTATGGACACCGAGACTGAATATACATATCTGTTCCGGCCAGCAAAATTTACGCGTAGCTTGACCCTCCATGACGCCCAGAGAAAAGCTCATGACCTATTTGGGGGTCATGAGCTGCAGTTTGAGAAACACCGATGTAGATCGTAAGCGGCGCATAGACACGTAACTCCCACATGAAATGCTCATTTTGCGTGCGTTCTTCAGATGGACATTACTTGCTCTTGTGATAAAATATTGCAAGGTGGACGCGTGCGCCAGAAAGAGCCAGCACTGTACTAAGATTTAGCTTCGATGTATTCACTGTAGTGGGCTTGAAATCGCGGGCCCGCAAAACATTTTCACTGCGCCGATTGCAACAAATCTCCGTCAGAGGGAACTGCAATATTCTATGGCAGCCTACACAAAACACACGCGCAATCAGTCACGCAGGGTCTGATGCGATAAGATTGAGAAGCGTGGGGGCGCCGCTTCTGTTTCAGGTAGGTCAGAAAGTCCAGGAACTCATGGATTTGTTCTCGGGAATGACATTTTTCGAAGCTGTACAGATTATGTGCAAGGCATCGATGGATTCTTCTGCGGCAATGGTAAGCGAAGTGCCGTGGGGATTATTGATTGAAAGTTGTGCTCATTTCAATGTGACAGGAGGATGACTTGAACTGTCATTGAAACTATACCTCCCCACGAGTATTACCAAGGTCATGTAGCGAAGGCCATCGAGCTTATCCTTAAAGTGGTTCGGCAACTTTATCAGCGATTTTATTTCTTTGTTTGTCTTTGTGATATTGTTCAGTTTTGTATTTCAGGAAGTCCCTAGTGGCTACGTACCAAAGACTTTAAGTCCTTTAACATGGACGTCTGTAGGTGAAGGCTGTCGCACCCAAAGAACGTTTGCAAACGTTACCGACAGTCAGGCTTTCTCGCGAAGAAACTTGCGCAGTTCAACGAAGAATTTAGCATCGGTTGACTTGAGGCCAAGCTTACTTAAAAGAATCACTTTCAAAGAGTGTTACCACTTATCCAGGCCACATTTTAAGGCCTAGATCAACGCTCCGCAACATCAAAGCAGTGTATCCTCATTATTTTGGACAAAGGATAATCTTAACATATTCTTTTGTGTGGTGGTGAGTTCAACAGAGTGAGCGACCATCACAAACTGGGCGGCATCCGCACGCTGAAGAAACCACTGGGCCGCGTCCAGTGCTAAACGCTATAAAATCCAGTGTTTGTCACCACCGCCGTCCAGAAGTCTATGTGCAAACAGTGTCGCTGTCCGAGTTTCGAGAGTCCTTGTAAATTGGCAGTTGAAAACATAAAAAAAAAAGAACGCGGAACTTGATATACTAGGGATAGCAAAGTATCAGACAATTACATCATATAAGGTTGGTGGTTTTATAGGCCTTATAAGCTTACTAACTAAACAAGCTGGCGTCACGCGCACAGATGAATATTTGTTTATTTATATTGTTTGTTTATTTTGAATACCCTAAAGGCCCCGAAAGACATTACATAGGGGGGGGGGGATACAATTCACACTTGACATGTCAACTCAATAAAAAGACTGAAGACAACAATAAACCACAGATTTCGGTAAAAGATACCATTTGTAAAAAAAAAAGAAGAAAAAGAACGAAAAGAAATTAGGTTGAGAGTACAGGGTACACATCATATTTGATATATATGGCACGCATCAACAAGGCACACGCGGCAGGTGGGTGTTCGAAAACTACACACACACACACACACACATATATATATATATAAATATATATATATATATATATATATATATATATATATATATATATATATATATATATATATATATATATATATATATATATATATATATATATATATATAACACAGGCCAGGCAAGGAGTGGCAGCGGAACATTTTATACATGTAAAAATGTGCGCAGGGCAGATTGGAAGGCCGACAGGTCAGTGATTGTTGCAATATCTTGGGGTAGGGCGTTCCATTCATTCACTGATAACACTAAAGGGTAATTTTGGAATTTTTTGGTCCTAGCAAATATGGGAGACACTTTGCTACATGGTCATTGTGGTTGGACAGATAATGGGCGGGCAAGATGGGAGCAGGTGAAAAAGATCAACCGCTATAATAAAGACAGTGAAAAAAAGACAGACGAAAATATTTCCGTCGTGTGCCAAGATCCGGAAGATTAAGGGTCTGCTTTAACACCGACACACTACGGTACGGAGAGTAGGAGCGCAAAATAAAGCAGGCAGCCTTATTTGAATTGATTTGATGCAATCAGAAAGGTTAGCTGTGTGAGGGTTCCAAATAGTTGAGGCGTAATCGAGGGTTGTTCTTATAAGGGAAATTTATGCACGAAGTCTTGTGTCACTGTGGATAAGATAAGATAAGAAAAGAGCAGATTGGGTCAGGGAACAAACGCGAGTTAATGACATCTTACTTGAAATCAAGAAAAAGAAATGGGCATGGGCAGGACATGTAATGAGGAGGGAAGATAACCGATGGTCATTAAGGGTTACGGACTGGATCCCAAGGGAAGGGAAGCGTAGCAGGGGACGGCAGAAAGTTAGGTGGGCGGATGAGATTAAGAAGTTTGCAGGGACGGCGTGGCCACAATTAGTACATGACCGGGGTTGTTGGAGAAATATGGGAGAGGCCTTTGCCCTGCAGTGGGCGTAACCAGGCTGATGATGATGATGTCACTGTTTGCAAGGTACAGACGGCACTTTAAAAAGCAAAGTTTCTTCAGTGCCTTGTTTGTAATATGCTAAACATGCATGGTCCAGCTTAAATCAGTAGTAAGAGTAACGCCCAGATATTTGAAAGAAGAGGTTCGTTCAAGCATGCAATTGCGTAGGGTGTATACGTTGGACGGAAATCTTAGCTTGGAAGCAAATGTCATGACCTTAGTTTTATCCTAATTAATTTCCATCTTCCATACGCGACACCACTCAGCTAATGAGGTTAAATCTTTTTGTAATATGGCAACGCCATATATGAACAGATCGCACTCGATGACTGCGCGCACTTGTTACAAAGCTGGCTTGATGAGGACCCCCATCGTGCTTGTCACAAATGGGGAGCTTGATGCATGCCGCTGGCTTCACCACATCAACTGTGCCATGCCTTCAAAACTCAGATTACGAGACCTCCAAAACTAGGCATGCGGCAAAAAAAAAAAAAAACACAATTGAAGCCACCAGCAATCTTGGCTCGCCATTAACCCTCGGATCACCTCCAACATACGGCACGCGGACGCGTATGCGTTAAGCAACGTGAACAGTAGCGACAGCCAAGCGGAGTCACGGACACGAGACGTTCATTTGGGGGATCGCCAGTCGTTTGTGTGCAGGCGCTAGTAAGAGTGGGCGCGAGAGAGAAAATGTGGGGGGCTTTTGCTCCTTGAATATATGACTCTGCCTAGGCACTACGGAGGATGTTTCTTAGCGCGCGTTGTATGCGTTTGTCCCCTAGACATGCCGGCATTGCGGAGTGTGGTCTAGTTTGTTTATGCTCCGCCGCTGACTGCCTGCGCCCCATGAGACAGTGGGCACGGACGCCCCATTTGGTGATCACTGTGTCTGGAAGGGCAAGGTTCTGACTGGTGTTCTAAAGTCGCGGGTCGCTTTTTTCGTCGGGACCATAAGTCGGATTTTTTACAAGCGCTGCTCCAGGAGGGCACATGTAACCGACAAACAGAGGCCTCAGGAGAGCATTATAATGAAGCAGGCGGCGTAGGATCTCCAGGGCACCCTAAGGGTAGCGAGGGGATCAAAGCCGGAAGCAGGGCGGCCCGTGGGTTGGAGCCGCGGAGGCCGAAGCGTGTAGTCTATGCAGTCCGAAATAGTCTTGAAAAATTTCATCTACGCAATATGTTGCGAATAGCAGTGCTATTCTCGACCTAGTTGCGCTGTTGCGGCGTGGACCTTAATGGGCATAACAAGCACCAGGGCTCGTGTTCACAAAACGCCCGTATGCTAGAATTGTTTGTTCGTAAAAGAAAATTCCAGCCATGTTGGCTGGCGAATGACAAAGATTACGTACGATCAAGACGCTTTGTGAATTCGACACCAGAACAATCTGCGGTCGTTCTTGCCCTGGCGTATGATGCTGCTTTATGCTTCTTTCATAAAACTTCGTCAGCTCATAAGACTTTCAAAGAAGCACCCTTAGACGACTGTCCACATTTTAGCTGAACATGTTCCACAGCGAAGTTGATTCAAGGGGAGTTCCACAATGATTCTCCTGCCGAGGCGTGTGGCTGCGGAGTTGGTATCAAACGTCAGATAGTGAACAGGCAGCAATAGACTTCGGAAACCTGGAAATACCGTATGAACACAGCGTCAGTGAAAACGCGCAGCCGGCGTGGGTGGTGCACCATTACTAAGGACAGCCCGCGACTCACCTTCACCAGGTCGTCGGAAAGCCAGGCCAACATCGTGACGGAGCCGGGCCCCGCTGTCGGTACAGAAGCCGCAGAGTATAGAAACATGTGTCGGATGTAACGAAGAGTATAGCTAAAGTCATCAGCGTGGATATAGAGAACCAGTTGAAGGAGTACGGGTAAACAGAAGAAATTGGATTCTCTAAAGCGAAAGCTTTTTTGGAGTCTTGGACAGAGATTGAGTAGTGGCAAAGTAGAACCCCAGGACTTCCGAGCAGTGTGAGAGCCCCCCTTCTGCAATTTTGCTGTAATTGATATATCACTTGTTCGGATTGGTGTGCAGCTGCGATCTGTATCTTTTTTTTTTTGCTTTTTGACCGATCACTGGTTCTTTAAATGATGCCAGATATCTCGCAATTTAATTTTGCAAGGATAATGCCTCCTTGAGGTGTCGTATCAAGTATTTTTATAACGCAAGTCGGAAATGTGGAAATTATTGGGAATTGAATATTCATGAGAGATTTCTCCTTAATCCGGCAGATTCTGCGCAGTTGCGCAGTTATTATACCTTTCTCGTATGACTTCAGGATGTTATAACTTGCACCATCAAATCTAAAGAGGGTGTAGCACAATATGTAAAAGCTTACTGTGGCAGCGCACGTTGAATGAGCACGCACGACAGGTTGTCCGGCTGATATTTGCACAGATGGTCGCTCGGATATACAGGTTCTGTGCATGTGACGAAATAGACTAAAGCGCAATAATATTATGTCGATACGCGTTTGATTTAGTATACTCGAATACAATGTAATACTGATTAGAGACGACCGCGCATGCATAACATTATAAAAATACACTCAGAGACAGCCAGTGGCGCTATTACTACCTACGTAAGCTTCTAGTCCAGATTTTGTACGTGCAGGCATGTACCACAACTAAACTAGTGAATAGTTTTGTATTTATATTAGCTGATTGGAATTTAGTGTTACTGAGTGAATACTCATGTATAGCAGCTAGATGACACGTGTTTTTAGAGCCAAGACAGAAACTCGGGGGTGCTCTAATTTTATTGGATTGACTGGAGTGGTTACCCCTAAGTACATGTTGTACCAGAAACTGAAATATGACTGGCTCACTTTTGTTTTATTACAGTTTGATGACTTTATCACCATGAATGTAGTAAGTACGTTATTGTTTCTAGATAAAAACGTATATACTGTTGACTTATTTGCCAGCGTTGGAATATATTCGGTATATGTTGAATAAAACAGCATAAGTATTGAGGACAGTTGTACACAGAGCTGCAACCTGCAATTTTCGCCGCTTTGCTGCCTGGGCCTTAGACGAACGAATGAATAAAACATGCTACATTTACTGTAAAGACATGAATACTCCACGCTAATCATCTCAGATTATCATATCGAAGTTGTTCACTAACGCACGTACAACCATTCGGAGTCATGTGATCTGGGGAGTGGGCGAGTTATGGTGCGAATTACGTAGGTATTTTTAATGCAGTTTTTACCGTATGCTGCAAGTTGTATGGCGAAAGTTATGTGCGTGAAAATTTTCTTTGGAATATTTTTTTTCGCTATGTGCGTGGAGCGGCTAGCGAGTACACATGTCGTTGCAGACGCCTAATATTCTACGCTGAACACAGCGATTTTGGGGGGATAGGTTCAAAGTCAAAGCCAATGCTTATTTGACAGCACGCGCATAAATACGGATACGCAAATTTCGTTCTTCAGCGCAGAGGCGTTGTGGGATTTCTAACAGTATAAAAATACATTCACAATAGCCCTAATGTATTTGAAAAGAAAATGCAGAGCGAATAAAGTAATTGTACATTATACATACACTATAATGAATCGCAGTACTCGTTGACAAGAAACAAATACATCAAATTAGAGAATGTTAAGAAGTAATTTGTACATTTTAAAGACAGATTGATTTCAGAAGCAATGTCAGTATCTATCATAACATTTGAGTACCGTAGTTCTTTCGTATGTGGAGAATGTGCCATGTCTAATGCTGACATGTTGTGTAGTTGGTTGTGGTTTTTGCTAAGTTTGACAGCGGCTCAAATAAAGGGTTATTCTTGCGCCCTTTCCCAACTCGCAGCGCTTCGATAATGTATGATTGTACAGGGAATCAATTTTCTACAAGTCAAGTTTAGTAAATAGTGGTTCTGTATGAGCATCACATGGTGTGTTTGTAACAGCGCGCACGCCTGTTTTCTAAAGTACTTGACGTTTCTGAATATTTAACGCAGCTGCTTTATCTCGACTCAAGAAGAAAAAGTTAATAGAGGAAAGAAAAAGTGTATTATAAATCAATAATTTTATGTGCGTTGGCATCAGTGAAGCAAAATTGTTAGCACTTGACCGCATGAGAAAGTTTTTTTGGTAGCCATGTGTGCATGTTGATTTCAAGCCATGTGCTCTTGAAAAATAACTCCTAAACTTCTGATTGGGGGCCCAACTTTAATAATTGTATTGACTATCATAAGGCCACCACTAACGATATCAGGCTGAATCTTTGGTTTAAACAGCGTATATTCAGTTGTTTTAGTGTTTATGAGGTGTAAGTTTAGTGCTCTCCCACTCGTGCAATTTCTACAATACATCGTTGGCGTGATCAACCAATTTGCTGATATCGGCGAAAGTTATTAACATGGCGCTGTCAGCTGTATAATTTATAAATTACGCAGTCTTATCCACGTCAAAAATGCCATTGATGTAAATAATGAAAAGCAAAGGGCCACGGACGCTTCCTTGTGAAAGTCAGATTTCTATCGCATTAAGACTGGACATTTCTTCATGTATATCAACTGCCTGCTTGCGAAATTCAAGGTATGATTTCATTATTGACAAAGATGCACCTCTGAAGCCATATATCTCCAGCCTATTAAGAACATTACATGAATAATGCGATCTGACACCAAAGAAAAATCAACAAAAATGCAAGAGTTAGCATCGTTTATTTAATTGCCTGTAATATGTGTTCTTTTTGCATTTGGAGTGTGGTCTCACTTGAGCAATTCTTTCTAAAACCCAACTTACAGGCCGTGACTATACGATGTCTCGCGTAAAATGATCCCATCCTACTACGAATTAATTTTTCTGGGACCTTAAAAAAAGACGTTCAGGGCAAAAATAGGCCTTTAGTTGGACAGAATGCTTGCGACGCGACTTTTAAAGATAACGGTTAGTTTTGCTATCGGCATGCCTCTCGGAAACTGACAATACTCGAAAGAAAGATTATACAGGCGTTTAAAGACAGGGTAGAGAATATCTAAAACGCCACTGATAGGTCGTATCTACAAGTAGTCTGCATCACCACATTTGTTCTTTCGAAGTGGCAAAAACGTGCTCTAAATCTGGTATGTATTTGTTGTTGTTGTTGTGGTATGTTGGTGGAACGCACTTTCATAACGCGTCGGTTAAACGTGGCGTGAGCTGTGTGGATTATAACTCGCATTATGATTGTTACTCGGATTATGAAACGCCGGCATGCGAGGTTATAGCTGAATGTGCGACAGAGTATGAAATGCGACCAAAGGAAACGCAGGTAGCTGTAAAAGCCGTACTTATAAGTCTGCATTAAAGGGGGCCCTTCAGCTGGTTTCTATACCACAAACACACAATGAAGCTGCTTAGATAATGTGGCAACAATCGTGTGTGGAAAATGAAACACGCCGCAAGAACGGCTCAATATTCAAACAATAGCCTGAGCGTTAATCTCCTCTCAAGAGGCACTGCAGCCGCGAGTCACAGTGCGTCGAACGCGTAGTTTGCTTCCTCACCATGTGCAGGCTTAACAAGATCCTGCAGCAACGGGAACAGCTTGGGGAAAACGACATCACAATGCGCGCAACGCCTTTTTCGTTTGCTCTATAGACCATCACCTGCTGTCGCCTTCGAAGTACACGCGCGGAGACTTTCACACTAGAAGTCTACGTGACGTGCCACGTAAGCACCAAGCAAAGTGCCGAGCTTCGAAGATACCTGGTGGCGCAGCTACTGGCGCATGCAGCTGCTAACTTTCACACTGCCACAAAAGCAGTTCGAGGCCCACATTACACCAGCGCAACCGCAATTTCTTGAGAAAATATTATAAACGAATCGTCTCGCGACATGCTGAAAAGTGGTGCAATAGCGTTTTGTGTCAAGCCGGAGTACTGTGACAATGCAAGTTGTGCGTTTTAAAAATTAAAGTGAGTCAATTGTAGTGCTTGCATGAAAGTCTTGTTCCGCGTCTATTAGATCCCCAGGCTGCAATATTTTTTTTCCCAGAGCAAGGTCATGCAGTGCGACTTGAGAGATTATGTATGGTTAAATTAGACGCAACAGAAATGACTTGAGTGAAATTATATGTTTTGATGGGTTGAAATAAGCAATAAAACACGTGCATTTTAAAACTGGCTTACCATTGGCCGAGGATGTGGGAAGTTTAAGTAATCAATTATGGGGTTTTGAGTGCCAAAACCACTTTCTCATTATAAGGCACGCCATGTAGTGGGAGAGTGCGTAAATTTCGACCACCTGGGGTTATTTAACGCGCACCTCAATCTATAGGTACACGGGTGTTTTCACATTTCGCCACCATCGAAATGCGGCCGCCGTGGCCGGTATTCGATCTCGCGACCTCGTGCTTAGCAGCCCAACACCATAGCCACTAAGCAACCACGGCGGGTTGGGGAAAGTTTCTTGTGTGGCGCTGTCTTATCTTTTATTGAGGCACTGTTTCTCAGAAATATTTGTGCCGATAGGAGAGAGCTGCGAACGAGCGATCGTAGCAAACTCCATGGTGTGGCCGTTGAAGGAAGTGTGTGCTTTATTCTTTCTTACAGGAAGACCAGAAGGAACTTGACAAGACTAAAGAGAAATTATTGGAGTGTCATGTGAGGGTTTTCAAAGAATAGATGGTGTGTGGTGCTGCCTGCGGCTGCGGTAACCATCACTGCGACAAGCACTGTTGTAATTGGTATTTCAGTGCAAGAAATATGAAACGTGAAAGAGACAGCGCACTCCTCACTACAATAAATTATGTTCCACGTGTCATGTCATTAGGAAAAAACCGATACTACAAAATGCCTATTACTATTCACATGTGTATGTGTGCATGGTAACCGTGTAACGTGAGAACAGCTTGGATGGGATAACATAAAAGTGTATTGTTTTCGGGATGGGTGGAATACAATTGAGATCATTTTGGAGAGGCCGATAATAGTCAAAACAATTGGGTCGTGGAGACAAGGACCAGCGGCTACAGACGATATATGTGTGTCCAGTACGATCACAGGAAAAGCGCATAGGCCGGAAGTTGTTACTGCTACATTCACTCGGATTCCTCCGATACCAGCCGGAAGTGCGAGGTATGCGTAGCGGCAGCAGCAGCGAGCGAATTCGCCTTCGTGCATCCTAGCCTCAACACGAACGAAACGTCGAAAGCACAGCACATATGAAGCTGCCGGCACTACGCGCCCTCTGCAAGCATCGCAGATCGCTTTTAAGATGAGGTCCGCGCGGCCGCGCACGTCGACCACCTCGCAAGTCATTTTCAAGATACGGCGCTCCCACGGTCGCGCAGTACGCTGCAGCCGCCCCTGTGTGACACACCAGTGCACGAAGGTCGTGATCGCCCTTCAGAACTTGCCGTGCGCGATGACACAGATATACCGCCTGGCTCCTTCGCTCTCGTGCCCGTATCCTGAGGTGTGATCAATGATGCAACAGTCCCCTTACGCCGTCCGACTTCTTCGTGAGCCGTAAAGCTCTACCACTAACCTTCGCAACGCTTGACATCGCCGGCAGCTGCAGCTATATATACTTCTACATTCACCTCTGTGGCCTATCAGGCTGCTCGTTGGTGAATGCCTTGGCTTCGTGGAACACCTTGACTCTTCGTCTTAGATTGACGTCCCCGGACATTCTTTTGATGTCGACATAGGCCAACCATCTGCGATTTCGGGGCTTGAGGAGACGTCCAAGGATACGTTCTCTAGTGCGATCGCCGATACTCTCAGACCTGCCGAACGCGCCCGCCTTATTGATCTCCTGCACCACTTTAGAAGTTCATTCGACATTTCACAACCTCAACTAGGCCGCACGTCGGAACTGCAGCACTACATTGACACCGGTTCGCATCAGCCGTTACGTCAAAGACCATACCGCGTCTCTGCCGAAGAGCTTCGTGTCATTACTACCCAAGTCGAAGATATGCTGCGCCCTGACGTTATTCAACCTTCGCACAGACCTTGGGCATCTCCTCCGGACTAAGATGTTCACCGAGCAAATCGGAGCTTCTCATACTCCCACCTACGAACAACGGCAGAAGCAAGACCAGACAACGCGAATACGAAAAAACTGGCAGTGGCTTAGCTCGGCTAAGCCGAGATATACGTAGCGAAAGCTAAGGCATAGCATGGTTAGCCTTGGTTAATCTTGATTGCAAGTCAAGGTTAGTCTGGTTGTCTAGCTATGTTGCGGCGTTTAGCCAGTAGTTCGGCGCGCTGTTCGTCTGTTGTTTCCTGTGCGATTCATTTCCTCTTCATCTCGTTGCGATGTCGATTCCAGGATTCCTCCTGCTTATCAGAATTATCGCCGTCCATACTGCCACCTCAACTGTGGTTGCGGCGCACGCGAGCTCTCCTTTTCAATCCTCCGACATGTTATCAGGCATGCGACGCAGCTGGCGAAGCAAGCGAAGGCAAGCGCAACGACGAGGAATGTGGTGTGACGTCATGTGCCTCCTTGGAGCACGGTCACGGCGAAATCGCAAGTTCGCGGCCAGTAAAGCTTTCGCTTTAAAAATCCGAATCGTAATCATATCTGGCAACCTGATCCCCGAAGTCGGAAAAATCAGAATCCTAGGCATGGTCATCGAAAAGCACGGAAGAAACGGCAAAACCATCGCCCGTCTCGCAGCAAAAGCGGTCAACGCGATTCGACTCCTCATACGAGTCAATTCCCGGAAGGCTGGTATGAGAGAGGAGAGCTTAATTACGCTCGTCCAATCCTTCGCCATCAGCCACGTCGGGTTCGTTGCAGCCTATCACAGATGGCTGCAACACGAGTGCAACGAAATCACCGTAACCAACATGAGAACGTACAAGATGACACTGGGCCTGTTCGAGTCCACGAGCACGACCCGCTTCTTACAACTCGGCATACATAACACGCTCGAAGAAATAGCGGAAGCGCAACGGACCTTTTAACTGGAGCGGCTGTCTACGACCGGAGCCGAGATGAAGATACTGGACCACCTGGAAATAGGACGCTCGAACGAGGCGGAGATGAAGCTCCCCGTCCTCGAAGAGGTCCGAGGCCAGACCGGAGTCGACCCCATACCCAAGAACATGAATCCCGAGTTCAACAAGGGAAGAAGAACGGCGAGGGCCTAGGCTATCATCGACCTGCATACCTACGACGAGCACGCGCGGTATGTGAACGCGGCCGAATACCAACAAAACAGCTTCGCAGCGGTCGTCCTAGGGGCAGCAATCAGCGCCACGAGGACGGCAGCGAGCGTGAGAAGCGCCGGAGCGGAACAAGCGGATGAGGTGGCCACCGCCCTGGCCATCGCCGACGAAGACGGCCACATGGTGCTGAGTGATTCGAGACAGGCGGTGCGAAACTTCGCCAAAGGCCAAATCTGCAGGGAGGCCGAGCGCGTACTGCGAGCGGCCAAAGTGCAAGACAGAAAAGTATGAATCAAGTAGTTCCCGGCGCACGCAATGAGAACCACAATGAGACGGCACACGCAGCGGCGCGAGCGTTAACCAACCGCGCCCCGGCGACAGACCGTCCGACGAGGTTTGGAACCAAGGACCGCATGACGGACTACAACGACATCTCGAAGCCCTACCGCCTGGCTCGCAGGACTCTTTCAGTCTCGCAACCTAGGCTGAGTTGAGCGGAGGCGGTACTACTGAGACAGCTCCAGACTGGATTGCTACCGAGCCCGGGACTGATGCATCGCATGCACCCCAAGACATACCCGACCGATAAGTGCAGGGTCTGCCGGAGGGAGACGAAAGATGACACGCAGATCATGTGGGACTGCATCAAAAATCCAGACGAAGCAAGATAAAGAATGATCCCGCCACGGCTCGAGGCAGCCGCGAAGAGCTACGACCAAGACCGATAGCTCTGGGCCGTTCAGCAGGTCCTCGGAGCGCTCGAAAGGCAGGGACCCAGCGAGCCGGCAACGGCGAGCGGAGACCCGCGCCGAGTAACGGCAGCCTCGTAGATGATGTAGGCCCTCGTCGGGGCAAGCGAGCACCCAACTGCAGGCACAGAAAAAGTTTGCTCCAATCCAATCCAATTGGGCATCTCCTGTCGTTCTCGTTAGCAAGGACGGGTCTATTCGCTTTTGCGTCGGCTACCGTTGGTTAAATAAGGTAACGCACAGAGACGTCTATCCTTTGCCGCACATCGACGACGCTCGACAGTCTTCAGGAGGCAGAATTCTTCTCGTCCCTCGACTGGCAGGTCCCGATGGCTGCGGCCAATCGTCAGAAAACCGCATTCATTACGCCTGACGGCTTATATGAATTTAACGTGACGCTTTTAGGGCTTTGTAACGCCCCTGTCACGTTTGAACGACTCATGGACAGCACGCTGCGTGGCCTCAAGTGGTCTATGTGTTTGTGTTGTCTCGACGATGTCATGGTTTTCTCGCCTGATTTTCAGACTCACCTGCTCCGCCTCGGATGTGTTTTGACAATTAACCTCAAGAAGTGCCCCTTCGCCGCGCGGGAGCTCACCATCTTAGGCCGTGTTGTGTCCAAACAGGGCGTTCTACCCGGTCCTGCAAAACTTCTAGACGTTGCTGAGTTTCCGAAGCCTAAGACCATCAAAGAACTTTGAGGCTTTGTGGGCCTATGCTCATATTTCCGGCGCTTTGTTCGTAATTGGTTCGTTGGCGCCATTGACTCCAATTCTACGCGGTGACGCCGACCTCTCCTCCTTGTCCCCTGCATGTGGCTCCGCGTTTGCTGCGCTGCGTCGTCTTCTCACCTCCCCACAAATTCTTCGCCATTTCCCCCCGTCGGCTGCAACTGAGGTAGATTCAGACGTCTCGGCGCTGTCCTCGCCTAACGAAAGCCCAGCTACTACGAATACGTAGTCGGAGTAGACGAAGTACGGAGTACGTAGACGAAGCCTGAGGCCAATTACAGAGAATGTGCTTGGCTTTAGTACGTGCACATGGCAATTTCCGACCTATATACTGATACTGGTTCCCATTCGACTTGGTCACAGATTACCATGCGCTTTGTTGGCTCGCCAACATGAAAAATCCCACTAGCCGCCTAGACAGTTGGGTATTACGCATCCAGGAGTAGGATATTCGCGTCGTATACCGCAGCGAGCGCACGCACTGACACGCCGACGCACTGTCCCGTTCACGTTACCTCCAGACTCTGCCTGCGAAACAACTTGCGCACAGTCCGTGTCATCTCTCGGCATAGACTCCTTTGCCACCGCATAACATCGTGACCAGTAAATTCCTTTTTTCGACTATGTATCTGGATCATCGACCATACCTCTATCCCGAACCCTCCGACGCCCAGCCTTTCATTTCGCCATTCGTGACCAGCTGCTCCACCGGCGCAATTACGCTACTGAAGGCCGTAGGTGGCTTCTGGTGATTCTCCGCAGCTTAAGATCGCAAATATGTGCCTAATTCCACAATGATCCGCAGTGTGGCCACGCCGGAGTTTTAAGACGCACGATAGAATTCACCACCACTATTACTAGCGCGGCATGTACAACTTTGTACAAAAGTTTGGTCGGTTCTATCGTGACTGTCAATGCCGCCAATCGCCGCCTTTATGCCAGTCTGGTGCTTTGCAGCCGCTCCCGTGCCCTGCCAAACCCTTCGATTGCGTCGCCATCGACCTATACGGCCCGCTTCCTATGACACCAGACGGCGATCGGTGGGTTGTAGTTGCGGTTAACCATTTCAAAGGCTAGGCCGAAATTGCTGCTTTACCAAGTGCTACAGCGCGGGATGTAGCCTCTTTCGTCCTTCATCGCTTCGTCCTTCGCCATGGCGCACCTCGAGAACTCCTCAGCAACAGAGGTCACACCATCACCTCCCTAAGTCGTCGAAGGTTTGCTTTCGGAATGCCACATTATTCGTCGGACAAGCATGGCATACTATCCCCGGACTAAAGGGATCACAGAGCGATTTAACCGCACACTTGGTGATATGTTGTCGATGTATACGTGGCATCTGATCATGGTAACTGGGACCGCATCCTGCCATTCATCACGTTCGCGTACAACGCCGCGATCCAGGCCACTACGGTATTTTCACCTCTCTTCCTCCTGTATGGCCGCAAGCCTACGCATACCATCGACACGGTCCTTCCATACCGTCCTGATGCCTCCGAGTGTCTACCTGTGTCCGACGTCGCCCGACAAGCCGAAGAATGCCGCCAGCTAGCGCGCTCCTTTACGGCCGAGCAACAGCAGCGCCAGAAAGAAAACCACACCGACTCGCTTCCAAACACCACCTTCGCTCCAGGCGTTCTTGTGTGGTTGTCTGTCCCTTTCAAATACGCCGGCGCTTTCCTCGAAACTCATCCCGAAATTCGAAGGGCCTTACCGAGTCTTGGAGCAAACATCTTTGGTGAATTTTCTCATTGAGCCACAGTCACCACCGGCCTGAAGACTTGCGCCGGCGTGGACGTGACATTGTCCACGTCACGCGTCTCAAGCCCTACCATGACCCTCTGCCTCCCGATTCTTCAGGCGCCAGGATGGCTCTTTTTGTTCGGGGGGAGATTGTGACGAAGAAGACGCATCTCGCTGTACAGCCGCATCGCCAACGCGCGGCTAGGCTCTGCTTGCGCTGCTGGTTGTTGGCGTCTTTTCGGATAATGCTTCGGGCTGCCTCGCCGTTCCCGGTCACTGTGCCCTTTGCATAAGGAGCCTCTAATAAAATTATTCTCACTATCGCAATACTAACTGAAATCGAAGCCAAGACGCTGTCATGTACTTGCGGAAGTTCGGTGGCTGGCGACCCTCCAGTTTGCGACCATTCATCACGGGTAAAGCTCCCTATAGTTGGTGGTGGTTGAAATGTCGGCATAAAACCACAAGAAGTCGCAGCAATGTTGGGTAGTCGAACGAAGCGTTGAACTACAAGCCTACTTCTGGCTCGTTAGAAGCGTCAACACTCCGTAATTATCACCTCAACTGCCGAGTTGTTCTTGCAGAGCAGAAGGATGAAGGCTTCCTCGGCAATATCCTTATGGATGTGGCCAAATATGTTCACTTCTACATATCTTTGTGCACTTTCGGGAGAGATATCTCTTGACTTTAGGAGATGTGCTTTTCTGTTGACGTCTGAGCTCGGAACGTGCGTTACTTTTGTGCTGATCGTCCACCACTATTCCAGAATAGGTCGCGCAGCTTATGCTTACCAATGTCCCAACTGATCATGTGCTCTTCACGAGTTTCATACCATACGCACACTGTGCCTCGTAAGTAAATGATGACATTGGCGAGCACAAGCATTGCGTCGAGTTGGCGTGGTTGTTGACAAGCTCGTTCATTGCCAGCCAGTCTTCGACGACCGCGCCAACGGGGCCGATGAACGCCCCCTAGTCGCGGATAGATAGGGTGGTTGGCCGAAATGATGAACCAGGAATGGACTGGTCGTCACTGTAGCAGATGGTGACGGAACCAATGTGGCGTCGGCTGCAAAAATACAGTGCCTTGTACTGGCGAGTCTAGCTAGCACGTTTAGCAAATGTTATGAAGACATTAAATGATTCAAAACGTAAAGACACATGGTTGTAGCTGAGGCTAAGGCCTGTATATAAGAGCTCAGAGCTGTAGTCATATAGTCAAGTAACTTTAGAGTCTATACGGCACTTCAATAGCGCGGTTGAGAGGAAGAAGTGCGAATAGTGCAATACATCCTCAGGGTCGGGGTTTGGGCGAGCTTTTATTCCGTAAAGTTAGCTTGAATTAGCGTAACTAAGAAAAATTTGTGGAAACAAGATACAAAAAGATACGTATGAGAAAGAGCAGGAGACAGGCCAGTGCTAAACATCCAGCTATATTAAAGTGTGATCCCTTACATTATTGACAACGTTTCCCACATGTTAAAGGAAGTCGTTCAGCGCTCACATGTTCACGTAGTTTCTTCTACTCTCAATAGGTTACTAAAGCTTTGCAATCTCACTAATCCTAAGAAAGTGGTAAGCCGCACCTTCGAAAAAAGCCATACAGTTCGATTTCTTGTATGTGCACGAAGGGCGGTGAGTTAATTTCCTTTGCCTATAGAGGCAAACATTACGTTGGTTAGACCGGGCAATGTCTTAATGACAGATTGGATGGGCAAAGCAACATTGTTAAAAATAAATCTCAGCTGGTGGATTTCTTTCTTCTGAATGTAATACTGGTGGCTCTGCCCCGATTTCTACAGATGTGTTGTTGTCGAACGTCACCATAATCAGCAGGCTGGCACGTGAAATGAGATAAGCTGAAACCATCACAAAATTGAGAGATGTGCGTAAGAAGACCTACTATGCCATCGACTAGTAGAAGATTGCTTCTTCGTCGACTCAGCTGACACATTAGAAATGAGCTGTGTCATGGTTTGTTGCTTTTTACATCAAGTGTTAAAGCTTTGACAGGTATCACGAAGTAAACCAGTTGAAAGTTTAGCGCCCTCTGTCTTTTGTTTCTTTTTGTGTGTTTTGTTTCCTTCACTGTGAGTTGCACTAATTCAAGAAAGCAACATTTTCAGGACTTTATCGTAGCTTTTTTTATATGATTAACTGCCGATCCGGAAAGCTGAGTGTGCCTGGTAAAGGTGAGTGTCTTGCAATGAACTTGTAGTCTTTCGGTATTAAGAAAGAAAACCGCGGAAGGACAGAAATGAACTTTTGCATTTAGCCTATATTCTATAGACTTTATATGTTAAAAAGCCAGTGCAACACATGTCATCTCGGTGATGACGCAGCGGCTTATTAAATATAGTGTCATACAATGTGTACCAAGGTTGCTCAATATTTATCTCCTGTGAAGAATTCGTGTCAGCAAGTGCAACTGCGTATGCATACTAAATGCAAGCCTATCTAATTGCTTTCAAAGAGCAAAGGTATTTTTGGCGACATATCTTGAAAAGTAAATCTTCAAAGTACTCACGTAGCTCTGACACCGGACATTTTAGTACTCTGCACTTTAGTAACCGTCCTTATATCAGAGTATAGTGGGAAATACGCATGGGACATGAAAACGAAACTCTGTTGGGGCAAAAAAAAAATTAAGAAGCTTCCACCGTTTATACTAGACGATAAATGTTTCCAGGTAGAAGCAACTCTATAGCGATTTCAATACTAAAAATTCAAGCGTCTCTTTTTCTTCTCAATGAACATGAGCGTTTTTTTTTATTATCATGGGTAACGCCGTGCGCAGAGGAAGCAATGTTCTGCTGATTACGTCGGCGTACCACTGTCACTATTTTGAGAAGCTGTAGTCACTCATAGAAAAAAGAGACAGGCCGGGTAAGCCAGGGGGTAATGGCTTACTACACTACTGCTACACTACGGCTTGCTACACTACGGGAGAAAAGGGTAACAGTGATGTGAAGAGGTAAAGAAACAAGGAAAATTGGTAGTTACTGCCCGCCGTGCGGTCGCGTTATTTCCCATTCAAAAATTTGGTTGGCTGTTTCGGGGAGGCGGTCGCAATGCGGTATACGTGAAACGCCTTGTGCGGGCTGCTGAGCGTGTACCGGTAGTAGGATATATAATTGACGTCACCAAATATGCAAGCGACATTTATTCACACATTACAAAGCTCACATGCTCATCTTATGATGGAGAAAAGGGCATGGAAGGTTTACAGTCTCATCTTTCAATTGCCCTCGCTCCCTATTCGCAGTTGGTTCTCCTGGTCGAAGGTGGTGGGCGCCGTATTGGTATCCCTCTGTCTTGTTGGCCGAGTCTGTTCACGTCATTCTAGACTTTATGTGTTGAACGCGGGGACGCCATAGCCGATTAACCATCAAATTTCTGCAACAACGTGCAAACTAGTAAGCCTTTCAACTCCTGATTAGCGCGGTTTTCAGTTTAGTCGATTATACCAACTGCGACAGGGTGACGAGCTCCTTCAAAGGCGGCTACTCCCGCTCGGGTCGACGAACGTACCACCGAGCGATGCTACTCTGAAGGTCGTGCGTAAGGTTCAATTTAGCGCCGATTGCGTCCTGTTTGACGCAGCAACGGCGCTGTCTGTATATGCGATAGATGCATGATCGTGTAATGGATTCCCTTCTGTACACAACGGTGCCGAAGCAGTGCGCGTGGCTAATACGGTTACAAAGGTGTAAGCAATAATATGAATACCAGTTTTCGTAACGCGCAAAGCAAGACAGGCCCTAGGCTGGCTGAACTGAAAGACGCTTCGCGTCAAGAAACACACCATAATATCCTCACAGTAAGAAATAATGGCCGCAGTTTTAAATGCTACTGTCAGAATTTGCGAGCAGCTTAAGCAATGTCACTGTCGAGGTTTTAAGACAGCGTAGTCTGTGGAACCCGCTGCACACTTTTTGGACAACTGCGTCTAGCAGTGCCTATTTCGTTCTGCGCATTCCTTGCGCTGATTTTCAAAATGAAGGAGCTATTTTACTGGACGTTGTACAAGAGCGCTCGCGTGATCGCATGTCGAAATGTAACGCAAGAACGCCTAACAAAAGACAGGCGTAGTTTCTGCACATTTATACACATAAAACATTCTGCAATCGCATCAAAACGCTGCAGAAACTGGTAGTACGGACTATCCTCCAACGGGGGGTATTGTTTAGAGACGCAATGCTTCCTTTGCGCTACAATCGGAAAATAGGCGACTTTCGTTTGCCTTCTTGTTAAGCAGTGCGAAACCACACCGAAAAGACGAAAGGGAGCCGAAGAGAGGAACTAGTTTTTCCGAACGACCCATACTTCTAGGTCTGAACACGTGCTTAGTCACTAAGATTCGAAATAACACGCCATTGATCGCAATAAAGCAAAAAAAAAGTATTACGTTTAACTGCGCGCACCACTTTGCACACATGCCATGACAGAGCTATGTAAGATTTACCAACAGCTCTTGCTTTTTCTATAAATCGTGGCTTCTGTTATAGTTCATGTTGGTCACTTGCAAGTTTTGCGTTCTACCCGCCGTGGTTGCTCAGTAGCTATGGTGTTGGGCTGCTGAGCACGAGGTCGCGGGATTGAATCCCGGCCATGGCGGCGGCATTTCGATGGGGGCGAAAACACCCGCGTGCTTAGATTTAGGTGCACGTTAAAGAACCCCAGGTGGTCAAAATTTCCGGAGTCATCCACTATGGCGTGCCTCATAATCAGAAAGTGGTTTTGGCACGTAAAACCCCATAATTTAAAAAAAGAAGTTTTGCAGTCAACGTGATGTCATACTAGAGGGGAGAGCAAACACATTCAAAATAATGCAGTTCCAAAAAGCCATCCCTGCTGCCATTTTCGTCATGTATGGCATGTAGGGACTGGGCGGCGTAGATTGAAGGAACGTTTGCTCATGCTGCTTGGCAGGCAGCAAGCAGGTTACATACTGAGTGCGGTGGGCCCGTGCAAGCGTTCTTTTCAAGCCAATACGGGCTATCAGATAAGGGATAGCCGAAGAGTGCGCATGCGCATAGAGTACGCGCTAACGACACGTGTAGGTGCTTTCGAGTGCATACAACACTTTTGAACTTTTTGATTGCGATATTGATGGTGCACGTTGAGACACCTACCAGTTTCTCCAACATAAAGGCCAGTGAGAAGGTGTTTGTGTTGTGCTTTCCGCCTTAAAATAAGTTGTCAGGGTTGTACAAGTTCGCATGCACAGTGCAAAGAGAAAAACAAAGAGTACAGCGTCAAGCATAGGAAGCCGTCCGTAGGCTGTATCAAGAATATGGTGCGCAATTTCTCTCTCTCACGTGGTCAAAAATACGTGAGATAAAAAGTGTGAGACCAGATAGATTGAGACCAAAAGTGTTTTTTTTTTTATTCGCTAGCCGGAAGCTAGGAAATAAAACCTTTCAAATATCACCTTTCTCCTGCGCTACGGGAGAATGGTGACAAAAGTAAAGAAACGTGTGGCGTACTTTCGATCTCCATCGCTCCAGACATTTCTTACTCTTTCAAAAGACGGTTCAATTACCTTTCTCGTGCCACATTTAAACTTACGAACTTCGACAGGGTAGCTACCTCTTTATTTGCCTCTGTATGGATACTTTGATATTTTAAGAAAATGTCATAAATATCTGCTGTGCTCTTTCCGGAAGCTGCACACGGTCAGTCACTCACAAATTTCCCCTATAATACCACGTCCTGAGAATCAGGTTGTCTTATACGGGTTCAAAGAGCAATGCTCAGCATTGCTCTTTGAAAGAGAGAAGTCCGATGACTTCTCTCTTTTTGGTTTCGTTCTTTGCTGTTCAAAATAGTACCGCAGCTCGTTTCTTCTCCATCACCCCTGTTCCCTAGGTCTTCTCACTCCCCTCCCCCTTCGTTTACCGCATTTCCTCTGCCGCCGTTCACACGTCCGGGAACGTAATATTCGCTGGGCTAATTCCGCGACCCATTTGCACATTTTCTCCAGTGTGAGTAAACGTTTTCCGTAAGTTGGCAACACTAGGCCCATGTCTTTCTAGTACCTTTTATGAAAATGCGAAAGACGAGGGCGTTGTCAAATGTGAGCGACCGACTCAATCTCTCGCACCGTTTACAAGAATATTATTGTGATAATCTATCTATCTATCTATCTATCTATCTATCTATCTATCTATCTATCTATCTATCTATCTATCTATCTATCTATCTATCTATCTATCTATCTATCTATCTATCTATCTATCTATCTATCTATCTATCTATCTATCTATCTATCTATCTATCTATCTATCTATCTATCTATCTATCTATCTATCTATCTATCTATCTATCTATCTATCTATCTATCTATCTATCTATCTATCTATCTATCTATCTATCTATCTATCTATCTATCTATCTATCTATCTATCTATCTATCTATCTATCTATCTATCTATCTATCTATCTATCTATCTATCTATCTATCTATCTATCTATCTATCAAGATGACAGGGTTGCGATGAGGCCGAGCCAGCGCAGTTAAACTAGATAACCGGATGAGGATGGTAGCGCCGGCGTCTGCTATTGGTCCGATTCCCCTTATTTAGTTTGCGATAGCTGGCCGAAAATCGGGTGGTGTATCATCAGCAAAGAAAAGTTTGCATAGCGATCTTGTATGCTTACCGAAATGGCTCGATAACGATGCGCTGTCACACAAGAAATGTTTATTATACGCAAATAAATCAGTGTTCTCCGGCAGGTGCGAGAAGACAGTGCCTGAGTGATCGGCGGGCAGCCATCTTCCATTCGTTTCGGAGCGGGGCAGTCTCTGACTGCTCGGAAAAAAAAGAAACGTTTTGCTTGGCATATTAATGCATCTTTCAGGAGTAGATGTCACATTAATGAGGTGCATGATCGCGGTTATCTGACGCCACTTGACAGACAGGGGATGTGGAAGACAGGGGATGTGACACACAGGGGATGCGGGTCTGGCCGATCGAAGACGGCTCATTGCAGAATTCGAATAGAAAACTTTGAAATTGTTTTATGTTATAGCGCCCCTCGTTTCGTATGCTGACGCACAGTCATTGTGGTACCAAATTCGCTACTGCTGTCAATGGCAGTTTCGGTTTTGTTTCATAAACCAGATGCCATTTATCTCGCAAGTGTTTTATTAAAGAAGCACAGCGTTCAGTCGTTTGTGAAAGACTGGGCAAATAGAAGTCTTATAAGTCTGGAGCTGATTTATTTGCTTCAGGAGGAGTTTTCGGGGCTAACGCCGTCAATCCGGACGGAAAGCGGACGAAAAATAAATCTGAATCAGCGTGGATTACATCGTAAACCAGACGTTCCTATATCCCGATTGAGTGCCAGATAACCAGATTCTGTGCCGCAGCAGGTCTACTATAATTGAAGTGCAATAAAACTTTCACTAGCGCATTGAATGAATTCTCGGGTATTACGTGAGAAGGACTCCAGAATAATTTTGACCACCTGGGATCCTTAACCTGCCCCCAATGCACGGTACAGGCGTGTTTTTGGATTTTGCCCCCATCTAAATGCTGTCGTCGAGGCCGAACTTCGATCCCGCGACCTCGTGCTTAGCAGCGTAGCACAAGCCGCTAAGCCACCAGGGCGGGCTCACTAGTGCATTAGATAAGGAGCTAAAAGACGCAGGTGACCAAAATAGAGTTGGTTGGCCGGTTGAGCGTCCCTCTTTGCATGTACATATTTTGCACATGAGTTGCTATGAATTAGTTAATTGTATTTATTCAGATAAACATTTCTACCTTTGCAAACTCATATATTATTATAAGAGCATGTTAGTACAGGAATCAGGCTTTTGTTTTCGGATGAGTGGGTTAATCACGGCGCCCTGTGACATATGTAACACACGAACGGTTTTTTTGGACGATATTAATGCGGAAGCTGAAACCTTTTTGAACGTCTTCTTTACTCTTTCTCATTATTTACATACACTTTGAGTAGGAAGGTCGCGTCTCTACATACGTTCCTCGATTAGGCTCTTATGTATAGGTCAGCAAATATGGTTTCGAACGTCAGCAAATGTATTTATTAAGGTATATTAACATTAACTCCCTTAATTCTTTTCTGACAGACCATGAAGTACGTTATTCTCGCCTGTGTTCTTTCACTGGCGGCAGGAAATCATGCTAACGGAAGCAGCCTTAAGGACTTAGTCCACGTAAGCACTCAATTCTATGCATTTGACTTGTCGCTACGCGAAATAGAATTCATTTTATTTCTTCATTGGTTGAATTTAGCGATATGCTTGCTTCAATATCTGTGGTGTAAAGTGGCGCGAGTGTTTCGAACGAATATGGTGGGCTAGGCTGCCTCGTTGCTAGACGGAATTAACTTGACTGAAATAATCATTTAAGCATCCTAATCTCGAGCTTACTGCCCAATGTACCCCTGCATACGCATACCTGCCTGCACACGCGCAAGGTCCTACAAGTATGCAGTCAGCGAAAGTCTGTTCGGTTATTTTTGGTTATGGACACTGCTTTCATAGTTCAGCACCATCGGATTAGAATGTGTAGCAAGCAAGTACACACAATGTACATAGTCACAAAAGCTTGCAGCGACTGTCCGTCACTTCGCCTTGCCTCGCCGTGGGTGATATTGCCCTTGCTCCGGATATTCAGTTTGCCTCGCCGTGGGGTTCATTGACCGCTGGTCTTAGAACCGAGTTGGCTGCCTAACTGGAACTCAACCACTGCCATTCGGCAAACCTCTTTTTACTTTAGAATAAAACCAGTCGACTCTCCGTTCTCAACCTGCCAAGGCATGTATTCCTTGCCACTGCTAAAATGATCTCCAAACAAGCTCATTGTTGAGTTTTTGTCTCTAACACGTTTACGCAGCAATAACTGAGGTACCACGAGATCCTCCAATGTGGCGAGTTCACCACTGCTCCACTCTCAATCACTGTTGTGTTAAGAGGAAGCTTTAGCTCGGGTGCTCCTGCTTAAATGCTTGTAAAAGGAAAATTCGTTTTTCTCAGCTGCCACTGCACCAAATTTGACGAGGTTGGCTGCACTGAAAAGAAAAACTTAAAACCTAGTGACAATTGGTTTAGAATTTTTTATTTATATTGTCAATATTTTATTAAAGATTGGCGAAAATCGATAATTTTTAAAAAACGGAACTATTAAGTTTACAACTTTGTAACTCAGCAATAAAAAATGATACCACAATTCTGTGAACTGCATATAATTTTACATCTAAAGCGAACAAAATTGATATGTTATGCATGAATATAAAAAAATTTGGTAATATGGAAATATAGCTTTTGCAGAACCCTTGTACACAACGTAACGAATTCACGTAATATACAATGTGAAGCATTCCATTTCTTCGCTGTGAATGGTCTAATGGATGCCGTTTACAGAACCGCAATATCTGTTTTGTCGCAGTGTTATTAATTTGTCAACTTCGCGCTTTTGTCTTTTTCAATCCAGTTTTTGAAAATACTTGTAACAAAATTCACGCCATAAATCGAAATTACGCTTCCAACAGTAACCAGAATTTACCTTCTTTCTTAAATGCAACAAATTTCAATAATATTGGTTCTAGGGTTATCTCAGAAAAACGTTTTGGCGTTTTACACGTATTTCAACAGGCCGCGTCGGAGTTGGGCCCGAGCTAAAGTCCTCTTAAGAGCTCCTTTCTTGGCTAGGGCAAGCACTGGTACGTGGAGCTCGGTATTGACAGGCTTTCATCTCACAGCTTTGTTTAGCTCATCCGAATTACCTAATGTTCTGTTCGACAGTCGAATTGCTCGTGGGGTACAGCAGCCTTTCGCAAAAAGAACTGTAGGCACAGCAGAAGGTCTTCGAATGCTCTTAGTGATTTTAGCGGGACTTGGGGCGCTATGACGCAGAGTTATTCCAAACCTTTCTATTCCATTTCGGCAATTAGTCCTCTACGACTGTTCAAACATTTTTGTGGCCACTCCCGATTCTCTTGTCAGTCACGCGACGTCAGGGAAACTGCGAAAGCTCGTCAACTGATCTAACGTGCACAGACTGATTATGCACTAGACCGAACCAAAGAAATATTATTAGTTACAATTTTATGCCTTTTTTCGAAATCAGCCCTCCGCTATTTGCCAAAACTTTTCCGGCTGCACCCACTTCACCTGTTTATCACGCGACGTCACCAAACAGCGAAGCTCTACCCCGGCATTGTGACATGCACCCAATAAATGCGCATTAAAATACCGAACAAAATTCAGTTGTGTTTGTTTTTGGAGCTAGCCGGAGACTGGCCAGTTCACAAATTGATAAGACATGCCTGGTCGTCTATCCTACAACACTGACTGCTCAGAGCTGCCAAGGGGAATGGATTTATTTGCGTATAATGAAAAGTTTTGCGTGGCAGCATAACGAACGTTGTAGAGCTCTTTCGGTGCGTACAGGACATCGTTTTTCCAACTTTTCTTGGCTGTGAATTCGTTTTAGCGGCATTCAACCTTTCCGTTAACACGCCGCCGCAATCTCGTAGCAGCCACCGAAAGAAAGCTAAACAAGGAGACGCGCGTCATCCGGCGACACCGCCGCTACCTTTCTCATTGGATTATGCACGTTCATTGCGCTATCCTGGCCCGACAGACACCCTCTCCACTTCTGTGTACTCCTTGGCACTTGTGAGCCTATTACATGAGAAACATCTGTCGAGGTGGGCAGTACTATTCGCTTTGAAACAAACAAAAGTCACTCCCTAAAAACGAGGAGACCGTTTCATTGGCCCGTTCAAGCAACGCTGCGGATATAGTGCCTGATTCTTGTGTCGGTGGTTACGTAAATGTGACGGCAGAAAATTGGAATAGAAACATATTCGAATAGTTTTTCGTTATAGGGCCACCAATCGGGCGGCGACCCACAGCGTTGTCTGAACAGTCCAATGAAACGCTGTCGTCGTTTATAGGAGGTGAATTTAGTCTGCTTCAAAGCGAATAATATTGCCTACGTTGACAGGCTTTTTAAATCTAATTGGCTGAGAAGCAGCGAAAAGCACACTCAAAAGGACAAGGTTTCGATGGGGCCGAGCCAGCGCAGTTAAACTAGATAACCGGATGAGGTTGGTGGTGCCGGCATATGCGATTGGTCCCTTTCCCCTTATTTAGCTTGCGATGGCTTGCCGAAAATTGTGGCATTGAATCCTCAGCAAAGAAAACTTGGCATAGCCATGTTGTATACCTACCGAAATGGCTCGATAACGTTATACTGTCAGGCAAAAAGGTTTATTATACGCAAATAAACATGTGTTTTTTGGCAGGTGCGAGAAGCCAGTTCCTGAGTGATCGTCTGGCTGCCATCTTCTATTCCTTTCGGAGCGGGGCAGTCTCCGACTATTCAGAAACAATTTCAGCTTTGCTTGGCATATTATTGCATCTTTAATGGTACATGTCACATTGATGCGGTGAGTTATCGCGGTTTTGTGACTTCGCTTGACAGACAGGCGATGTGAGGTTGGCCCGAAGATTTCTTGACCAATTGTGGATGGCTGATTGCAGAATTGGAAAAGAAAAGTTTGGAATTGTTTAACGTTATAGCGCCCCTCATTTCGTACACCGACGCACACTCCTTGTCGTGCCAAAGTCGCTATGGCCGCAAATGGCAGTTTTTATTTTGTTTCATAAAACAGATGCCGTTTGTCTGGCAAGTGTTTTAGTAAGGAAGCACAACTTTAGATAGCGTTGGCATAGAAAATTGGCAAGTCATTACGTTTCCCATTTTTCAGCACGCTGGCAGCTCACTCAAAAGGTACGCGTCACGCTATCGCTTAGCGATAGCACTGAGGCAGCAATGCATGTTCAAAATATTCTGATCACCAGAGAGCCACTTGTTCTTCTAAGATGTGTGTTCCTAAAGCAAATGAGAAACAGAGTAATTAAGACCCAGGGAGGTTTTCTTTAAAGACATCTACTTCTACAAGGTTCTTATTCTAGGCTAAGTAACCTGATCATAGTTGTGGTATGCCTACACTAATAGTGCGTGATTTGTATTTTCCATTTATGGACGCTCAAGGAGAGCATTGGCTCGGACGACGTTTCTTGCGTACCAATACAGCGGCTGTCTCTATACGAAGGATCCAGAACAGGCACGCGTGTATCGGTAGCTGCAAGTTTACCCTGGTGGATCGTATGTGCAGAACTTCGAAATTCGTCAATGTGCCGTCCAGCTTCAGTTTAATGAGTTCGGTTGTTGCGACCGCGTGATCAAGGCTCTTCGCTCGCTCATTTTGCACTTGGTAACCTGCGTATAATCAACGAAGAACGTATGCCACATGATATAGTTTTCGACTGCACCAGAATTTAGCGCTGCTTCGGTTATTCCCGTGTACGTAGACATACGGGTATCGCTCTTCTAATGTCATCGTTTTGAGAGCGCTTCTTCTTCACATCTTCGGGTACCTCGGGTGCAGACCATCTTAAATTTAAAGCTGTTGAAATAGTACATATGCCTAGGCTATTTGGGAAACAGCTATAACTGATTATTTAGTTAATGAACAGACATAATAGGCGAGCGTATTAAATATTCCGGATGTCGTTATGCCCTCATTTCTTTTTAGTGTCATTGCGTCTAATATACCAGTATATAAATCCTTGGGAAAATAATAGCCTTAAGTATCATTTCAACAAAACGCGTGTTTAAAAGACCCCCCACCCTCTTCCAGGGTTGATAAGTTGTTGCGCGTCCTCGTGGTGTTAACATGGCTTTGTTTTTGATTACATTCCTACTTAACAGTTAAAGGAAAAGGTGGTGGCTATGAAAATACACCCAATCGTACGCATTGCGTTTAGCTGCATATCATTTATTACCCCCTTCACGTTAAACTGCAACACGCTGCTCATCAACAGACGGCAACAGACTGCTCATCCTGCTTGACGGCGCTCCTAGTGTTATAAGTCATCGTAGACGGCAACACACCACCGACGTTGTTGAACAACTGCTGCCCCTTTGCGGTTCAACCTATCGCCATTCGACACCATACCACCCGCAAACAAATGGCTTCACGGAATGCATGGATCGTACGCCTACCAAGATGTCACTGTACGCCTCAGCGGATCACAACAAATGGGATGTCGTACTTCCCTTCGTCACAAACGCATACAATACAACCAAAAACGAAGTGACCAGGTATGTGTATTTCTATATGTTGTATACTCATAGACCCCAAACGTTCTTGGACGCAAGTTTGCCATTCCCACTGCATGCGTAGACATTGAACAAACGTTGTGTAATTCCAAAGGAGAGCACCGACTTGCTCGCCTTTTCGCACGTTTCAACCAAGGCACGCTACCTTTCACTTTCACTCCAGGTAACCACATTTTACTGCAGTCTCCACTACGGAAGAAGGGCTTGTATCGCCAGGCTTTTTCAACGTATTGCGGTCCATTCGTGATTCTCAACCGATCAAGTGACCCCAACTACATCACAGCAAAATTGACCCCCAATAATCGCCAGTCGCCGAAGACACAACTGGTTCATGTAGCCCGCCAGAGCACTATACCAAACATGTGGTTCCTTAATCCACACGGCGATGTTCATCTGTGCCGGAGGAAGATGTTACGCTGCTCGGCGGAGCCGAATAAGAGGAGATTAAAGAACTGCGCACGGAGTAGGAGATGCCTGACAACCTGAGATCTTGTCTCTCCGTCTCCTCGTTCATCTTCTGAACAAAATATATTATCCTCAACAATACATATTGAGAAAACACAGTAACATTAAGGGTGGAAGGTTCCCCAGCAGTTCCCCAAGACAGAATTCCGGTGCTCAAACCACTAGGCCACAGATGCATACATATAAAAAATGAAAATGAAAGAAAAAGAAATTTAAGCAGAAACTCCTTTGGGGGTCATCTAAAACATGCGGAAGCATTGGCTACTAACTGCGTGGTTTTCGTCGTCATCGTATGCTGCTGGTGTCTTTAGTTTAATGCAAGGAACACCACGAAGTCGTATAGAGAAACAGAAAAACGCGGTTGTAACGGCGCGGTGTTAATTAGACTAGCGTGAGACAACGGCGTCATGCTCATCGCTGTCGGGCAGCACGAGCTTCTTTCTGCTTGTTCTGTTGCTGTACCTCTTGGTCGCCATCACCATCCATTGAGTCCTGCCGCTGTTCCCCGCTCGTCTCAGGTGCCACCTCGGGTGGTTTCTGTCGTAAACCTGCACTGCCGCTGACGCTCTGCATGTTTGCCACGGTCACCGATGTCAATTTCCCTCGTGCAATCTAGTTCCTTGAGACGCTTGACTTGTGAGTGGCATCGCATCGCAACAATTAGGAGAAATTAGTTCACGCACCTTCTAGCTGACGATGAAGATACTCGAAGATGTTATTGGAAGCGTTCTTCTGCTTCCTGCCACCCAGTTCTTGGCCTATCCCTCTTAGTGGGCACAGGCCATATAATATTTCTATCATAACCACCACCACTACCACCATCATCATCAGCAGCAGCATTATTATAACCACCATAACCATCATCACCTAAATTCACTGCGGTCCTTCATGTTACTGTGGCGCTGTAGTGCATTCCTACAAGGTCAAGTACGTAATGTCTTGTCATTCAACTCGTTTTAATGTTACATAGAAGTTCCGCGTTCTCAGCAAGGTCCACCATGGTGGCTTAGGGACGCGTTCGTCATTGATAGCTACAGCGTGTGCTTTGTAATGTGTAAGGCTATCATTTACAAAGATATCAACCCAAGTTTGGTTCGCCGGATTTGAGTCGTAAAACAACAAAGATGAATTAATGTCGCTTTTAGAGAGCTTTATGCAAAGCACTTGCTACGAAGCAGAATTATCTGTAGCTGTCTACATTTGATTTAAGCTTCTTAAAGTGGGTGCCATCGTTTTCACGCTAGTACCAGTGAGGCTAACTGGCAACGTCTCTGTTACAGTCTGTTAACACCTCGATGAAGATATGGCTGTATGACAGAAGTTACATCGATTTTACTGGAAAGTACTCGCACGAGTGCCTATATCATCAGAAAATCTACTTGAGTGAGGAATATTATGTATTTCTTGAAGGTTATGGCGAAGAAGTAAGGTGAGAATATTTTTTCAATATCATCTCTAATCTTCAAACACGTTTTTTGGTCATGGAAAGGTGTATAGGTTCAAAGACGCATTACGCGAACAATTCGCTCTGTTTGCCGAGGCAACGAGACAATACTTCTGGCAACATTCGAGCGGGCCAAGATAGCTTAATATAAGTTACTTACAGCCGGAGAATGATAGCTTTTCTGGCTTATTTATTCAGGGATGATAAAAAGGTACGATGTAACTCCCAATTTGTGACACACATTTGTTATATGGTAAGGAAAGCCTGGGATCGACTCCCAATGAATATAATTGCATTTCAAGGCTTCACACTTCGAACAACAACGCCCACAAACTTGCCCCAATAAGAAAGCTTTGAATTCGACTCATAGAAAGATTCACTCAACTGAAAATGTTATCCTTAAGATATATTTGTAAATATGTAATTTCACAAGCTAACATTTTCACGCAGAATTCAGCGAACTACTCCCGGGCAAAGCTTTGGCGGTGTTTTGAAATGTAGGATAGCTATGTAACATTTTTGATGTCTACAATTTCCTTCCCATGGCGAATCTCCAACAGAACCATTGTTCTCGGCAACACACTCCACTTCTATCCTTGAAAAAAAAAGGAGAAAAAAAAAGAACTGGAACGTCAGTGCACCTTGCTGCCGGAAATCGTACGCGCTAATAAATTAATATTTCTGCTGCTATTATTCAGTTTTTTGCTTTTCCCGAAAGTGCTTGTGTTCAAGGGAGGAATATTGACTTGCTGTGGATCCAATTGCTGAAATGTCAAAGCAATCATGGAATGCACTCGCTGTGGACGTTCTCGGGTGTTTTGCGACGGTGTTTGGGGTCAGTTGGGAGTCAGTTCACGCGCTTGTGGCCGCAAAATGACGGCGTGCCCCGTGGCAGTGGTTATTAAAGCGAAGTACTTTTTTTTTCTTTCCATCATACTTTGAGGGAGCGATCTGCATGGAATAGGACCTGAGCGTGCGTGAACTAAGAGCACTGGGCTACACAGAATTGAAGAAGTGTGTTACGGAAAAGTGAAGTTCGAAATTTTCTTGTTGAACCCACTCGATTGCTCTGGTAAATTAATCTCCAACTATTAAATTCAGCGTTTGGTGTTTTACTACTTCTCCCACTTTGCACCTTTTATTTACAGGGTGCTCTCTTTTTCTTTAGTTGTACCAATTTGTTTTTATTGGCTGGTGTTGCAAGTACAATTCTAACACATGATTTATATTACTTTGTGAGGTGGCCATTATTTCAACGTGTGATCATTATGCTGAACTGAAGATTGATATAATAATGCTAATTCGATTTTAAAAGGACAGCACATATTAAAACATACGAATTGTAGCTAGTGAGTATGCAAGGCATATCAACTTGGAACGAATTCTCAGTGTATCACCGATTTCGAGATTTGCACCATCAAATTTGCAATAGAAATGCGCTGTTCCGCTTATTAAAAAAAAAGCTGTTTTATGCATTGAAGCACAAAAATGTCTAGAATGCGAATGCACTTTGCCGGACACTCTAAAAATTAGTATCTGCAAATTGGCGTAGTCCTGACAATTTGTTCCTAGCATATATATACATTGCGAACTCACCATTCGTAAATTGAAATATGTGCCGTAAAATAATTAATTAAATAGCTAATTTCCGTATTTATGCTAAATGATCAATTAGATATTTTGATTTCTCGTAGAAGTAATGGCCACCACATCGAGCAATCTTGATCAAGGATTAGAATTGAGCTATCTGCCGCGGAGAATTTCTTATCAATTTGGTTCAGATAAAAAAAAACACTGTGTATATGCGGAAATTTCAATTTGCTTTTTTGTTTCCCTGTTGTAGTTCGCTCCTCTTAACCACCTGATTCATGGCGAATACCCCCGCTATGGCTATTCGCCAGGATTATTAAGCCTAACAACAATAACAAAAATTGAAGAAAGTGGTAGAGTACCTTCGTATGCTTCAGTCTGGGGTGATCTGACACTTGGGGCGCTATAACGTAAAACTATTCCAAACTTTTCTATTCCAATTCTGCTATCAGCCCTCCACGATTGGTCAAAAACGTTTTTCGAGCACCCCCACTTCACGTGTCTGTCACACGACGTCACGAAAGCCGTGATACCTCCCCATCTGATATGATGTGTACACAGTGCTTATGCATGATTTGACAGAAAAAAAAACAGTTATTTCTAATTCGACCCCTTTTCGCCATTAGCCCTCGGCTATTGGTAAAAAGTTTTCGGGCTGCACCCACTTCACCTGTCTGTCACCCGACGTCACAAAACCGCAAGAACTAACCACGTAAAAGTGACGTGTACGCGATAAAGATGCATTAATATGCCGAACAAAACTGCATTTTCTTCGGGATAGCCGCAGACTGCCCCGTTCCGAAAGGAATAGAAGATGGCTGCCGCCGATCGCTCAGATGCTGGCTACTCGCACCTGCCGGAGAGCAGGGGTGTATTTGCGTATAATAAAACTTCTTGCGTGGCCGTGTAACGTTTTTGAGCACTTTCGGCACGTTTACCCCCTCATTCTGCCAACTCTTCTTTGCTGAGGGTCCGTTTTAGCGTCATTCTGGAGCTTCCGTTGCGTGCCGCCGCGATTTTCGACCAACCACCGCAAGCTAAGTAAGGGAAGGCCGACCAATCGTCGACGCCGGCACCACCTTCTTCACCTAATTGTCGACTTTCAGTGCAGTGGCTCGGCCCCATCGAATCCCTCTCCACTTGAGTGCTCTCCTCGCCTCTTGTCAGCCAATTAGATACGACAAGTGTAGTCAGTGTAGGCAATTTTATTCGTTTATCAAGCAAACAAAAGTGACCGCCTATGTATGAGGAGAGCATTTGATTGGTCTGTTCACACAACCCTACGGGTGACCGCCCGGTGCTTGCGTTGGTGGTTACGCAAATTTGACGTCAGGAGATTGGAATAGAAACATATTGGAATAGTTTTACGTTATAGGGCCCTTGGTCTCACCTGAGCTCGAGTATCTGCAAGCGGCAACAACGCAACGTGTTCTATGTTCCCGACACCTGTGCTTACAGCACACCTGCGCAGCTGTGTGGACATCCATTGCCTTTTTTTGGCTGTGTTATAGAAGACAGTATATTAGGCACGAAGTGCTCAGGGAGGCTGAACAAAAGATTAATGTTGCAGACCACTTCACTCGTTTGCTAACTCACAACAAATGCGTTAACTCGTTGCTGCAGCGCCTGTGTCACGCAAGGCTACATGCCTTTATTTGATGCCATTTTGTTTATGTTTGTTTTACTATATGTGACTTTGCGGCAAATACCGTAACTATAAAAATTAGAAAGTAAGCACCCGAGTGGGGAGAACGAAGTTTTTGTTCTTGTTCCCTGGAGAAAAGGCGCAACCCACTCTGGGGGATCGACCATGAATCGGGTGGTGTTGGAACTGTTATTATTTTTTAAGATAAATTAGGGCGAAATGAAATAAGTATATTGCAGATGGGATTTAAAATGTCTGCTGTTACAGGTATGAATAATCAATTATCTAGATATCTTGTGAGATTTGTCGACATGATAAGTATTTTGAAGAATTCTAACGTGCACTTCGCTTTGTCTCACGCAGAAAGATACACTGTAAAAAAAGATGGGATGAGATCGTACTTTGAGTGAGGATGTAGAGAGAGAGAGAGAGCAAATGATAAATGAAAGGTAGGGAGGTTAACCAAGACTGAACCCGGCTAGCTACCCTCCACTGGGGAAAGGGAAAAAGGGAAGGAAAGATTAAAAGAAGAAGAGAAAGTAAACTGGGGATATCATTCAGTCACTCAGTCCGGATCACAGACGCTGACTCAATCTGGTAGCTTTCAAATATCGCAGCAGCGCTTTTGTGGCCTTTTGTAGCAGCGATATGCGAGGCCACGGTCCCAAGGTCTTGTTCAAGGTGAACGGTTTTCTATCTAACTGATTGAGAGCTGTGCAGAGGTCATATCTTTCATTTTGAAAAGATTGGCAGTAGCACAGTCAATATTCTTTTGTTTCCTCGACACCACACAGGGAGCAGGGAAAGCGACAAATGTAGGCTCTGTTCAGATACAGGAACACTCACACACATAATGTGGGAATGCACCTCGCTCCCGTTCTCCCATCCCCCCGTCAGCAGCGAGACTGACTGGACAGCCTGGCTCAGTTCCGGGGACGTCGACCGACAACTTGAACTGGTGGACTGGGCGGAAAAGGCCAAGCAGGCCCAGGGCCTTACTTGAGCCCTAACACTCAGCCACGTCCCTCTTTATCCTTCCCCCTTTTGATAAAGTTTATCACCACCACCAGAGGCATTGCACTCGGCGAGGATGTAGATGTAGCTGTAAATCCTAGGTGTTACGGGCACATACCCAATCTGGCTAATTGGCCAGCATTGGCCAACGTAGAAATGAAGAAGTGAAATGAATACATTTTAGTATTTCAATTTGAGTTCAATTGCACCTCTCGTTTACTTAAGTTAACTTATCACTTGTGTGGCCAATCCTCCTCTTGGTTGTCATGTTCAAAAGTACTCAACATCAACATTTCAGTAGCGATCAATGAAAGCTTCGCCTATCAACTATTCCCAAATATGCGTTGGATCTGCCGAATTTTTTTTTAAAAGTTGACATAGCTCTGCGCTTACTGTACACACTTGCATAAATACTTGCAATACAACACTTACATACGTACGATATTTGCGCATTCTCGAAGCAATGTTTAGCTCCTTTTGAATGGAAAACTGAACGCTGCCTTGCTTCGTTGGTCCCTAATAGCCATATACCGATTGCCCCACGTAACTTTAGCCAAATTGTTTAAATATGCACATGCCACGCAGCTGGACAAAACCAAGGTAATGATGCTTGCCGTCGCTCTGAGATATTCAGAGTACTTCTTGCATTACGCCTTACATTACACATTTACATTACATTACACAGTTAGCATTACAATTATTCTTAGTTATATATCAACTTCTCAAATGTTATAATCAGATTAAAAGTCTCAATAAGGAAATTGTAGAAAAACATCAAAAGCTTCCTATCCTGATTTGTATTGCTCAATGCATGGTATACAAAATTATTTTTCCAAGCATGAGAGAAGGCCGCGTGTACACGATAAGTGCAGCACAAGGAAGATTAGATTATATGCAGGGTTTGGGAAGGAGGCAGAGCCTTTCCATAGTATTTCTGCTATCAACTTACGCCGAAACATAGCAGAATTAACCCCTTAACATAATGTCGCGCCCCGTATTCGTGCAAAAGTTGTTGCGCTAGATCAGTGTGCGAAAGGTGACGTCAGCCAATGTGAAGTTCGGCATCATGGCACCGAAGGCGATGGCTGAACGGCAAAGAGCACTTACAAATAAAATTGTCGATGCCACTAGAAACGAATAACGCTGCCTTTTATAAGCATACTACGTACCCACCTATAGAGAATGTCCATGCATTGTCTGATATTTTCTTTTTTGCGCGATAATATTATGGAGTGCTAGTGGTACCTAGTAATGCTAGAATATTACCATTGAGAATGGTTGCGTTGATTTGCTCCAGCGTTTAGAGCGTCACCTCCCTCCCTTCCTTACGCTTGACTAACACGTTCTCGGAAACCATTCTTCCAGCGAATCTGTGTTATACGCAACCCTCTGCCAGAATCGCACTAGCAAAAAAGGAGTGATGAAGGTCGGGAAGAGTTTTGGTGAGCAACCACAATTTGTCTCTTCTTAAACATTGGGACCATCAGAACGTATGGAGGTGCATCCACGTTCATGTTTATTCAGATAGCTTGTATTCAGGGTGTTTAAATGAACCCTAACCCAAAGGGAAAAGCGTAATCAAATCAATCTTATTGGAACCTGCTCGAACAGGAATCGACCCTGAACCTAAAGACGCAGCAGATCCACTGAGCTGGAATTTATATGAAGCGAAATTTGTGTCAGTACACAAAGAGTCAAACCATGAGTACACGCACGCACGCACGCACGCACGCACGCACGCACACACACACACACACACACACACACACACACACACACACACACACACACACACACACACACACACACACACACACACACACACGCACACACACAAAAGCCGAGGTGCACATAAATTATACCACGCTTTTTGTTAAGCGGAGTTGTTAACTACTAGCGAGTATGACGGACGCCTTGAATGCATCATGGTGTCTGAGGCAGCAATCGCATACACACGTAGCTCAATTCAAATCCATCCTGTGCGCAAGAAGCCTTCACTTCCTCATTGCTATGTAGCCGCGGATGCGCGGAGGCTGGCGCCATCTGCTGCAAGGAAGCCAGAGGCGCGTGTTCTCCGCTGTGTTTGGTTGGCCGATTAGACAAGGGAGCAGCCAGATCGCAGCGCCCACGGTCACGAAACCCGGCGAGGTTCGCAAAGAAAAGCTTCGCTTTGAAACAAAAAAGAAATGTGGTTAGCGGTTTGGCATGAAGCGGCTCAAGCATACACAGCAACAAACGAGCGTTCGTCATACTGGAATTCTGGACCACTTTTACAAGGGGGACAAAACATTTGTAGCTGACGAGTCACTAGAGGCACGTCGGTCTTCAGCTGGGACACGTACACTGTTCAATGTCGGTTTAATACGAGATGCAAAACACGAGATAGGGAAAGCATTAAAGGTTGTTGGCGTCATTTGGTAAGGGAGGCGGTAGCCCCGCCTTCTGGTTGGTAATTGGTCAGAGTAACGTATAAAGACTAATAATGTGATCATCGAGCTTTTTGGTCACACCCTACGCTGCTTCAGCAATCGATGGTTGCTTCTGGGGCTGCACTGTCATATCAAAGGTGCACTCAGTAAGGGCCAAATGAAGGCCTGGGCGCTGCTGCTGCTTGTAAGTAAAAATGGTCGAGATTGTCATCATGGTAAGTAATAGCAGAGTTATGCTAGATAAATATGTTTTGAATGAGTGACCAATGCCCAGAAAAATGCTGGCTGCCGATGTTGGCTTGTGAAGTGTGCAAGCAGATTCGCACAGGCCCCGTGTTGCCTACAGGGGCTTGTGGCGTTCTCCAGAAGCTTCATAAGGACTAAGCATGGGTCGCTAAAGCCTACCATGGTGGCTGCTCTGGTGGCTACAGGGCTTGATTCTTTTCTGAGCTTTTTTTTTAAAATTATGTCTTCGTTACGGACAGAAAGCTTGAAGGAACAAGAATCACAGCGTTTGTCAATCCTGAGACGAGGCTCTGATTGCCTGTAGCAATAATAAGATCTGCAGAAGAATAATGCAGCTGGTTGGTTTCAGAGGGTCAAAGATGAGATGTGCTTGCGCGGCCGAAAACCAATCCTAAGCAAGGATAAAAGGAAGTACAATATCTTCTAGAAAGGCGGCCTCAAGAACTCCAGTAATGGCACCAATGGCCATTTTTAGAAGGGCAGCGCCGGCAGGTATCACTGTACACCCTCTGACAACAGCAAGCAGCGGCTCAGTCGAGGGAATCGCATGCTAGCTGGGACACTGGTCTAGGATTCTATACTCACCTTAGATCCCGAGTCCAGGAACGCTTCGCACTTACCGACACCGATAATAACAGCGTCGAAAAGGCAACACCGCTGCGCTGAGCCGTCCTTGGAAACGCGAGCACAGTGCAAAGCTGGTCGATGCTGCGCGTTGATTGAAGTTGGCACACCTGTCAATGGAGGCTGTAGTGGACGGTTAGACCGCGTAGGGAATTTGGTTGCCAATAGGAGGCTGTAGGTTTTGACTCTCGGCGCTGCTGAAAGTCGGCTTGCGATTGCTGAATCAGTTTTCTTTTAGAACCAGCGTTGTCCAGCTCGCGACGTTCAAATTCGTCTCTTGTAGGGTCTCCTCCGTAGTACGACATAGTCAAAAAGGGTCAAGTTGTTCCCACATAATTCCCGACCATGTGGTATCTGAAGTACTCCAAGCGCTATGCAACACACGCGAGCGTTGCGCGTGTTATCTCCGCTAGATTAAACTAAACGTCGATGTGGTTCACCAGAGAATGTTCGTTTTGCCTTTGGTAGCAGGAGGCTCCACGTACGAGCGCCAGGTGATGAGCGCGTGGCAGGAACTGCGTCTGACGCGAAAGCAGCAATGACCGAGCAAGGGTTGATTTGTTGGCCGGCTGGCGTAACGAGTGGGTTAGCGATGACTCAGACGTCGAATACGCCAGATGTTGAGGGCTGGATGGTGTGGCTAGAGGCGTATAGACCAGGCATTGCAGAACAAGCGGATGCATATAAGAAACATCATATTTATTACACGAATACATGAAGGCTGAACACAGCTTACGTGCGTGTCTGCGCCGATGGACACCAAATAAAAGAGCACGAATAGCCTCGTGCGCCGTTTGCGCTTGGCGTTGTCGGGCTGTGAAAGAGAAGCTGAGGTGGCGCTAGTAATGTGCTATACCAGGCTCTCACAACCAACACCAAATTTAATAAAATTTTATTCTTTAACGCAGCAGTTCGCTTGCGCGCATCCGGGTATACCTACTCCGACCGACACTAGAGGAAGTAGTGCCAGACTTATGGCGTATATTGCCTCAGCTGTCTCGTCGCCGCTTCGTATTAAGTAGAACTGATAGTTGGGCGATTTGGTAAGGATTGTGACAATTTGCACCCTGGGCGAAATGGCGTTATTTATATTTTTCCGTACTGCCTATAACTTTACATGCATATTTTGAGCAAAAGGACATTCGAGTTTTGCTATGTCGATCTGGTAATAACTGCCATTGATCGAGAATGCTATTACATTACGCGTTGAGTAAACTGTCACAAGTGGAAGTACTCATAGCATGGAAAAGAATAACAGTTCATTTGTACGTCATAAGGGTATAAAACAGTGTATTTCCAGAGCATGAGTAATAATATATATACCTGCTTGAATGCTTTCAAATTGTTCATGCTGCTTCCGCTACTTCAAGCTTCAATTCGTAATCGATATTTTCCCAGCTCATTAGACACGGACAACAGAATAGACACACAACGGTAAATTCGTACATGTATGATACTTGTCTTCTTTTGAGTGTAAGCTATGACATTTGCTTTGCTTTTTAGGTCACGTAGACACTACATACACGCTTGAGTACTGGGACGAAAAAAATCTGTGCAGTGTCTTCACCTTTAAAGAACACGGTAAGTTTCTTTCAACTGCATGTTTGCAGCATAAGATGCCTTTATGCCGTGACAAGTAGTCGCTGTGCAAGTTGTAAACGTTCATTTTCTTTTTGCGTAGTCACGTCACTGTATTCTACACAGCCTCACATCGCCACAGCATGGCGATGGGTGCAGATCATTTTGAAGAATCGTTTATAAGCGGCAATTCCAAAAAACGGTATAACTTCAACGCCCTCTGTTCTAACTTTTTTTTATTCGTGGAACATACGCCTCCTTTTTGTCGGCCCACGACTTGCATTCCTTCAGCATCAATGCGATAAGGGTGCTGTTGGGGTCGGCGTGCATAGACGAACATACAAATTGCAACACTGAACAAATTTTGACTGATATATGTTCCTTTATAAGCTACAGCTGGATTAATTCTGGAAAAAACACTTTTACATTTTTTGAGCACGAACAGAAACTTTTAGCTGACCGCCTTTTGGGACCCGCTACCACGAAGCACCAATCCGTAGGAAGTCGTTATTCATCGGCCCTCTTGTGTGACTACCTAGGAAAGTACGTGGAAGCTGTCATTTTTGGTGGCGGGCTTCTATCTCGCTGATCATTGCCGTAGACGCGAACGCTCTCCGGGATCCGCCGCGGTAGCTTAGTGGCTACGGCGTTGCGCTGCTGAGTTTGAGGTCACTGGTTTAATCCCAGCCGCGGTGGCCCCATCTCAATGGAGGCGGAATGTAAGAGCTCTCGTGTACTTAGGTCTAGGTGCGCGTTGACGAACGACAGGTGGTCAAAATTATTCCGGAGCCCTCATTACGACGCGCCTCGCAACCATATCGTGTTTCTTTCTTTTTTTCGGGTGAGGCTGCAGAATTGGATGTTAATTTTTTAACGCATTCGGGGTTTTAAGTGCGCACCTATTTTCAGACTCTTTAGGTGGATGGATAGGAAAATATTTGAGACATTGAGCACCGCAAACGCAGTCAACAATCGCGTAATCACTGAGAAAGATATACTGGGCATCCTGAAACCGTTCATGGTCAGCCTGGCTCTTACGATTAACAATATGTAAGCATTGTAAAAGACGTCTATGCGATGTGGGTTGCGCATAAATGGTGCATTGTATAACTGACACTTTGGTGCTGCTAGGACGGCTTGCATGCGCGAGTCTGCTCTAACAAGCAATGCCCTGTAAGGAATATTCTGATTTGTAAGTATTGAATAAATCGTTTGCTGCAAGGTTGCTAACGATTGCAAAGCTCAGCATTTAAAAAACTGTTTTGCGTAACCGGGGGCAGTTTGCATGCACGAATGTTTAATACGAAAAAAAATACAGATTCAGCGCACATAAAGACATTGATGTCAAGCGGAGCTAATGAAGCGAATAAATTAATGCACTACAAATGATTGGTTTGTAATAACGGAGATGCGTACAATTTTGTTTACTTTCACCTTAATCGTCGCATGTCTATAAAGCATACGAGGTCGCTTTGATAAATCCGAAAGTGCAGCGTCATCCGTGGGGCACACGCGCGCAGCGCTCGAGACAACGAATCTAAATATGCTATCACGTCATTACACAGCTAGCGGGATAAGTTCAAACCTAGTTGATATCTTGTTATCAGCTACTCATGAACATGAATTATTTGCTTTCATACCCAAAATACCAAAACAATAACAATAGTAATACTCTAGAGCCTTGCATAACGCTTCCGTATAGCCTTAAGCTTTCCATTCAGGAAGTCAGTGCTCTAGGTTTTCTTAACCGGGCGATTTCGCTGCTGTGTGCAAGTAGCCAGAGGTAGACCCAAGTAATGAAAACACTTTTCTTTTTAGGCACTAAAAGATGCCACATGTATGTCTGGAATGATGCGTTTGGAACAAAGGATCTAAGTGCCTGCAACACCGTTTACTCGAACCACTGTCGGACACATTATATTGTCTACTCTCATCAGTGCCAAACATTCTACACTTCCACAAAGTCGCGAAGTTATGATCACTCTTGTGGCTAATAAATGTACTCTCAGAGTGGAATTTGTCATTTACTATATTGTTTGCTGCATGAAAATTTGTCACATCAATGAGTTTGTCAATCCAAGTCAGAATTTGTGAATCTAGCTCATTGTTACTAAGAACATTAAAAACGGAGGGCTAGAAGAGAGAAAGGCATGCTTAACTTGCTTGTTAACTATAAATTGGACCTCGGCCCCGCGGTATATTTGCCTTCTCAGTATACAAGACACTCGCATAATCGCCAATGATGCTCAGGTTCCATACTTAACTAAAACTAATATTGTACGCATTCCTTTTCACTACGCACACAGTGTTAGACTCTGTAAGCGTTACTCACCATGCGATTAAGAGAACAATAATACCTTGTCATGCGCAGTATTTTTCTATTCTCGGAGCTTTCTTAGAAGGCCTTCCTGGACCGTGGCTGCTACTGCTGTGAGTGCCTTGCCGAAAAATTAAGACAGCTCTCATCTAGCAAATCGGCTTGTATGTAACCCCATCTATAATGCGCGTCCTGTGACGTCTCCGTTGCCTCAGAAATTACGCAGTGAAACAGCTAACTTTACCTGTACGTCATATCTGCATGCAACAAAAATACGCCTTGAAGCGCCTAATTTCTTTTTTAGCTCATACGTTACCGGGCCCAAAGAAATCAATTAATTGGATCAATACCTTTTTCACACGTTGTTAAACATTGTCATCGGAATTCTTCCATGAGCAACGCCATGCACCGCATGACGTGATGACTGCCCTTTAACCACTGTTCAGATTTAACAATTTTCGGCGCAGTGGGGAGCCTGGGAAAATAAGACTTTCAGACGAGGTCTCGTAGAAACTAGTATCCAGAGGTCCTAGTACGTCCGAATGAAAGCGCGTCAAATTTGAGCTTTGGTCGACTCGACTACATAATCTTTAAATGACAGCAGCAATGGTGACACACAGGCTTTTGTCGAGTGGCCTAATTTCCCTATGGGACGTTAACACGGTTTTCCCAGTGTCTCAAACGTCGGTACATGCCCAGCCGTGCGTGTTCTTCTGATCATTGCGTTTAACCTAATATCAAATTGGAACTTTGTTTCTTACCACCACGGAGTGCTTTTATCCATCAGCGTCTCGACAAATCACGTAAAGGCTCCAGCGCCAGTTCAAGGCACGCGATTACACCGGCTTCCTCGTACCGAAAAGCTGATCGAACATAATAATCAAATATTAGGAGGCTTGTGCATGTTTCTGTACTTGACAACCACTCCTCTGAAAGCCTAAAGAACGCTGTAAGAAAAGGAGCCAGGTGCTTTCTGCAACTAGTGAAAACGAAATGTTTCCTGCACATTAGGCACACACCTGTCTTGACATTTGTCAAACCACAGCTTTCCCGCAAAGCATGGGCATCACGAGGGCTAATTATCCCGACACCAATCCTGCATAATATTCTTTCGTGTGGTGTAACTTACATAAGTTGTAAACTAGAAGCATGGCTCACATATTGTATATTTCAGATTCTTTTTTTTTACTCCTCAGTATTTGTACTAAAAATGACAAATTATTATTTTCATTCAGGATTCTTGAAGTGCTTCTCTGAAGTTTCACGCAACAATTCTCAAAAGCTATCCAAGCAATTATTTCTGCTTCACTTCCATTGAGAACACCAGTGATTAGGATACCATTTTACGTATCACGGTATACGTTCCGACTAATGCATCTTGAAATAAAACGTTAAATCATAAAAGCGCCGGAAATAAGCACATTTTTAGCAGCAAGGAAAGACCTCAAGCGAATATTCCAACTTTCCGAAGATCTGGCGCTTTTGCTTGGTTGATTTCTCATCGAGAAAAGCAGACCTATCCTAACTATAGTGCAACAGAAAAGTGGGCCGGCTCTGAGGGCATTCAGAAAACGTCGGGAAACAGCAGTCGCTCGTCATGAACTCTTCCCGCAGCGTAACTCCAAGGACTCCGGAAGGTCGCTGCATTCCTGCCAAACTCCTCACAAACACATATAAGCGATGCTAAGCTTACCGCAATCTCACCCTTCCAAGAAGGAGTCAGTCTGGTTCTGAAACGCCGGGTTTCTGAAAATAAACCTTGGTTCGAGTTTTTTAGTTGTTAATCCACTTATTGTTCACAACCAGGTTGATCTCTACCGAAAGTATTCATTTTATTCCATCATGCACAGGATCCGCGTACGTTTTTTCTATTTATTTTATATTGTTTCAAGTATCCGTTCTACTTAGACCGTACTGATGTACGCAGTGTGCATTACCTTCGGTAAGAATTAATGTACGTTCCGCTCTAGAAATAAATTGGGGTTCTTATACCACCTAATATCGCGGCTGTACCCTTTTCCAACAATACTTCTTAAGAGCTCCTTTGTTTTCATCTCCACCACTGACGCCGGCGTCCGAAGCAGGATTCCCGGAGCCCTTTGCGATTAGTTTATAAATAAAAAATACATGCGCAGGACGCTTACTTGAATTAAACTTCGATCAACAGAGTGAAAGTCGAACGTATTAGCTCTCAATCTATCCATCAATTCTACAGCAGAGGAAAATATTGCACCGGGAGAGTGCGGTCAGGGAACTAACTACTATTATTGGCTGACAAAAAACTACAGTTTACCTACTGACTAGCACAGACATTAAGTGACTAAATTGAAGTCAGCGGTAAAGTGTCGTGGTCAAGATAAGAAAGAGAAGGTAAAGATAGCTACTTCTCTGCCCGTACTATACCAGGGAGTGGCACGTCATAATGAATGAAGTTTATTTGTTTTTCTTCAGCACTCAGTGGTTGTTCCGGAAACGGGAAAACTATCCTGTTCTGCAACGCCAGAAGTGACAGGCGATAAATTATTCGAGGCATTAAGAGGCGAATTCCAAGGGAAGGTTTGACTATAATTCAGAAGACACTAATCAGGCAAAAAGAAAACAGTTCGCGAATATATATATATATATATATATATATATATATATATATATATATATATATATATATATATATATATATATATATATATATATATATATATATATATTCCATTTGGTATTCTATTTTTTATATAGTCCATTTCCCTAACTAGTACTGTCTGTGAACATCTAGAACACGTTATACATTCTCGGGTCATTAACTACCTCAAGAACATAACATTATATTCAAATGACAGCACGGCTTTCGAATAGGATACTATTGGGACACGCAACTTGCCGGCTTCATCCATAAGATTCAAACGACCTGGTTTTGCAAGAAGATGCAATTTTTCTAGACCATTAAAAGGCTTTTGACCGCGTCTCTCACCACCGGCTATTGACTAAATTGGAAGAGCTTAACATTCACCTTAACGTTCTAGCAAGGATAAAAGATTCTTTATCAGCTCTTCACCTCTGTTAATGACACTACCTCACCTTTCAGACATGTCACTTCTGGTGTCCCCCAGGGCAGTGTGAGTGGACCTTTACTATCTTAACACAATATTGTTAAGGACCCTGTGTCGCAGAAAATCCAGTGACGGCATCGGAGTCCACGGCCGAGAAAATAATCCTGAACCACGCATATTCTATACGGTACTAAAGTTGTTGTTCTATCAATAAAGTTGATCATACCTTATTTTACCTTTCTTATACACACTGCAGTATTAACGACATCAAAGCCCTTCAAAACCATGCTGTTCGCTTCATCTACTCGGTATACTTGCCTTTCGCTATTGTCACTGCTTTAAAAAGTCGCGCTCAATTGTAAGAGCTTTCGCATCGCCGTAAACTTCATCGCTTATCACTTTTCCATAGACGTTATCATGGCACATCCCTCCATGACGACTTTTTCCTGCAATCAGCATGCAGCTATCTTTCCTCGCCGGGACCATCCTAACAAAGTAAAACAGATAATGTGCCGCTCAAAACACTACTCGGAATCTCTCATACCACACACATCAAATGTCGGGAACCAGTTGCCATCAGACATCGTTACAGAAATTAACATAAGGAAATTTCGAGACCTAATTCATCTTAACGTGCATGCAACCATCCCTAATTAATATTCCACTGGTTCTTTTCTTCTCATAGTGTGCTTACTAATTCACAACCTTTTTTTCTATATGTTTAATTGTAATTTGCACTTTTATTCAATTTACTTTATAATTTTTCTCTGTACTTTAGTCGTTACCGAACTTTGTACCTTTGTTTGACTAAGTTCGTTTTTGCGTACTCCTTTAACAACCAATGACTTGAGTTATTGCGCTTGTGTGTCGTTAATGTAACATGTAAATATATGTGCAATAGTTATAACCTTCTGTTGTGCCTATTCTACTCCATTATTCTTTGTATAAATGTTGTATACGCCTGCACTTATTCCCCTCCCCCCCCCCCGTTATGTAATGCCCTCAACCAGCTTTGGGACAACTTGACAATATATATATATATATATATATATATATATATATATATATATATGAACGAGAACAAAGGAAAAGGAGACTCCCGATTTTTATTAGACGCGTAAGACGCCAACAAACAGACACCAAGGACAGCTTAGGGGAAATTACTTGTACTTATTAATTTAATTAAAGAAATGATAAATAATGAAAGAGAGACTGGGGTAGGAAAGAAGGAGCGCACTTACCAAAAGCAATTACCGCAGAACTCATCTCTCGTGGAGTGTCAACAGTAATGCGAAAAGCTTTCGAGCAATGTAACGACAGAGCATATTTCTGAAGCCATGTTTATTCAACACGAGTAGTGGCAATTCTGACACTCCCGTTGCTTCGAGTGCACACCGCATACTGCTATATCGTGCACCTTTGCTACATAGCACTCGCTTGCCAAAGTTGCCCATGATTAACAGGGAGATGCGGGCTAGTTGGTGGTCAGTATTGAAATGCATCAAGTAACCGCGCAAACGACAACGGGCGAGGAAAGAAACACCATGTTTCTAGAGAGAAGGCGTACTACTATGTTTCCAGAGCGAAAAAGTTAAGCCGTAGAATAAAAAAAGTATCTGTCGTGATTTGGTAAAACGAGCCCAGCTGCACTGTTTCTCTACGGCAGCCGCGGTCGAAAGTGCGCGAATAGGGAGGCTGGCAGACGCCATGCCTAGGGGGGATCGCATGAGAACGCTAAGTTATGGAAAATCACTTAAGTAATGTAATTCTGCAGAAACCATTCAGTGAAAGGAATGAAATGGCAAGGAAGTTTGACGGTCTTTATACAGCACTTCGAAGCTGCAAAAGAGACTCAGATTGCTTGCACCGGCAGAAGGCGGCCCAGTTGGTAAAACTCATCCCCAAGCATGCAAAAATGTTTAGTGCTATTAGTATTCTTAGCACACTTCGCGCACTTTTCGGCAGCTATATATATATATGTATATATATATATATATATATATATATATATATATATATTAGTGTATCTAACACATATTCCGTAAACTGGAGTCACTCGGTAATCCATCGTCTAATTGGTAGGGCATCGCGCTTCTGCGCTGACGGAATCTAGTTCAAAACCCACCGTCGGGTCAACTCGCGTCACTTGGTAAGAGTGACACCACCATGCGTTACACTTTACCGAACCTCTCTCGCACCAATGGGGGTAACTGGGTATGTGCCGCTCTTATGCGGTACATGTATGCGTATGTGCCGACCAATGTTGCCGCCAACTTCGGTCTCTGGATATTTGGCACTGATTGTGTGCTGCTGATGAATGGACCTCTTTCACGCCACCATGGGTCACTGTGTATGTGTCACAGGGTATGGGCCGCTCATGAACGACAATTCTTTTTTTTCTCCGGTGGTTGGCAGAATCCAACTAGCGTCATATATATTTCGACAATCTTGTGTGAATACAGTACATTCACACGCCCGCACCACGCACGGAGTTCACCGCTAGATAGCGCAGCGTGTCCAGTGGATAGCGTAAGAGAGGAACCCGGCTGCATACACACCGTACGCATGACGCGTTTAGCCGTTGGCAGTACGGCATGTGGCTACACATTGCTTCAATACTAACGCGTTAACGTCGAGTCGTTGACATTCATCGTGAGGTACGTGGTTTCTACCGGAATATTGTTTTTTTTTTTCACGGTGGAGCTTCCTATCCGATGAACTCGCACGAGCTACGGAGACACAAAGAAAAAGGCATGGCGGCTAAAAAGAATTGCTCTTGCTTGGCTACCTTGCATTTGGAGAGGGGAAAGGTATACCTTTGGAAAAAAATATCAATGCGCCCTTATTCACTGCACTGTTGATTTATTTTATCTTTCTCGTATCATCTTGCGGTATATCTATATGTGTGAAAATATTTAGCATGTCTGCTCATATTGTACCCAGGGTTATGTTTACTTAATGTGGTGTTCCATGCACCCCGCTGCTGAACTGCGTAAGGCTCAGAAACCTTGTCGAGCTCGGTGCAGATATTTTTTATTCGTTTAGATTCTTCTTGAAGTGGACATTTATTTATTTATTTATTTATTTATTTATTTATTTATTTATTTATTTATTTATTATTTATTTATTTATTATCAGTTCACGTTTCCAGCGTAGTTTCCTACTCCTTTCAAGAAGATTACAACTTGCCGAGTCATGAAACATGCTCCACTACGAAGATTTCTGCCGAAACAGTTAACTCTTGCTGCTGTTTTGGTTGTTGAGCGCTACGTTACTTCGTAGAAAGCATCGTTACTGCACCGGTTTATGCTAGATTGTCACCTCGGCGGGAAGCAGCCATGTAAAATAAAGATTTCGGCGGTGACGCTACTGAATTTATTAGGCGACAATCGAAGAACGAATAAACAACAACGAATAATTTTCTATCAGATTTTATTGTTTGAAATTCTGGATGGCAAGTCACCAGATAGTCTGAGTCGTAACGCCCGGTTGTGGCGTAGTGTAGTCGTATAAACATGTAAAATCAATACACGAGTAATTTTGGCAGCAGTCAATGAAACTTCTGCACTGTTCAGAGAAAGAAAAAAAAACACAGGTCACGCCAGAATTAACAAAAAGCAAAAACAGAATTTTTACAAAGCACCCCACCATCCCCACCAGAAACATAACCTCTCCGTCCTTTTTCCTTTTTTTATGAGAGAGAGAGAAAGCATTTTATTTGAAGGAGAGAAAGGTGATATGTCGGGGCCCTCAGTCAAAGGCCCGGCTGGCAGTGACATCTAGGGCATACCCGTGAAAAGTGCAAGATACCGTTGGTAATGGTATAAGTGCCATTTGGAAGCTAGAGTTCAGAAAGAGGGAGAGAGACAGGAGGGATGAAAGGCTGGGTGGTTAAGAAGACCGAGTCCAGTTAGCTAACCTAGACATGGGGAGGGGAGGGGGAATGAGATAGATAGATAGATAGATAGATAGATAGATAGATAGATAGATAGATAGATAGATAGATAGATAGATAGATAGATAGATAGATAGATAGATAGATAGATAGAGAGACAGATAGATAGACAGATAGACAGACAGACAGACAGACAGACAGACAGACAGACAGACAGACAGACAGGTAGATAGATAGATAGATAGATAGATAGATAGATAGATAGATAGACAGATAGACAGACAGACAGACAGACAGACAGACAGACAGGTAGATAGATAGATAGATAGATAGATAGATAGATAGATAGATAGATAGATAGATAGATAGATAGATAGATAGATAGATAGATAGATAGATAGATAGATAGATAGATAGATAGATAGATAGATAGATAGATAGATAGATAGATAGATAGATAGATAGATAGCGCTCATGGTTGTGAATGCGGATATGCGGTGCAGTGTGGGGAAGCAGTGCCACAAAATGGAGAGTACGGCGCTGCTACCAAACCGACAATCGTTCACGACGTGTCTGCAGACATTGGCTCAAATGAAAACATCATGTTTATCAGTTCTGCAGACAAACATTATTTAATTTTTCAAGCAAAGAAGGCTGATAAACGCTATTTGGGCAAGAAACTGTGGCAGGTAACACGATGCGGAATTCTGCGACGCAAGTCAACAACCTTTATATATGACTCACACTAATGAACACCCCTCGTTATTTTTGTCAAATACATGTTTCCATTAAGAAGAAGGTTTAGTTCCCCATTTATTGTTTACTATTTTAGTGGAGGTTTAAGATTCTGTACCATTTAAACATGACACTGGTTCACCCCAAGCGAACGAAACACCGCTGTAGCGCACTGTGCGAATACTCCAAAAGGCTACGACGTGTGCTTGTGACATGCAGAACGCCCCATGTATACGGCTATTAGTTTTCTACAGAAGTTTCTGGTCAGATTATTTTAAATATACAGATTTAAGGTTACAAAAAAATAATTGGAAGCCATGACATTACCGCCTTAAGGAGTGGCCAAGAAGTTCAGGTAAATGAGCTGAACAAAAGCGACCTAACTGTCACGATGTAGATACAACGCGTTTACGTTCCGGCACAAGTCTGTACGTAGCCATAGTGTTGCGTGTCCCTCTGCTTGGTGTGGTTCAATATAAAATTGTCATTGTAGTAGGCAATATTAACTTGTAGCACAGAAGACTGCCGGAGCAAGATACATTTTGACAAGGCAGTATTCGAACATTCTGCCTAAGTGGCCACCTAACATAAATGCATACAATTCTTACTCACAATAGCTCCGGCTCTGTAGCAGTTCTTGAATGGTGTACGTTTTCCAGTTAAAATCGAAAAAATGTCCTGAAATCGGAGTAATAAAAAAACTATAAAAGTCCAATTGCAGCTGCTTAGGTTGCGCCACTAACGATAATATGAGCATGACCTGCCAAATAGCACATGCGAGGTGTACACACCCAAACGGGAAGCGGATAACGATTTCTGATTACCTTTTTCTTACAGCATATAAACAGCAATTCATAGATATGAACATTTGCAAAAGATCACGTGAGCGAAGGTGGGGAGAAGGCAAGGAGAGAAAAAGTAGGTTTGCAACCTTATACACCGAAGGTATGAGAGGAAGAGATACACAGTGTTCAACGCGTGCACACCAGATGCACCAGAGCAAGCCCTCTAGGGGATTCTCTCCAAAAGCTTCCGTAGTGCGCAAAATAGCTTTTTGTGGCAGCGACTAATCTGCCATTGGCCCTGGTATTTGAGGCTTGAGGGTGGCTGCAAAACAACATTGCTGTACCGCTTGTGGCTTGAGGCGACTTCTACGAACGCTCATGCTTGCCTCATATTCAAATGACCAGTAGTCCAACGTGCGACTCATGGTAGGTGCGAGGAAACCATCTAACTCCTATTGTGTGCCGGTCCTCGGTGCGGCATCCAACGCCTCTCGCTTCGGACGACCTTGAACCGATTGGACTCTGGGCCACATGAGAAAAATTTTGACGTAATAAAGCGAAGCTTCCTCAGCCTCTTCCGGCCCCTTGAAGGTATAATCTAAACGTTGACTAACCACGCAGGTGCACGCTGACGTCAGAATGCCGCTCTGCTAGAAATAAAAAAAATTGCGCCGCCAAGTATACAGACATAAAGATAAAAGTTACAGGTCCGATTGTTGGTTTCGAACCCAGTTCTCTCGGCGCATAAGACTGATGCTCTAACCATTAGGACAAGACGCATGCCGAAGAATGTAGAAAAAAAAAAACAATTCTCATCTCTCACCATTTTTTTTTTTACAGTCTCTTACAAATTTTCATCAAGCAAGCCAATAGGTCTGAATTTTGGCCTTTTACGGCGTGCGTGCGTGCGAGCGAGCGAACGCGCATCTTCTAGCTGACGATGAAGCTAGAAGTTACCGGACGCATCGATTGCCGAAATTTACTGCGCGTGTCATAGTACTGCGGTGCTGTGGCGCGTTTCTTCAAGATCCGACACGTCGTGCCTTGTTATTCAATAAATTTTAATGCTGATTAAAACTTCTGCTCGCTCTGCAAAGCCTATCAGGGTGGCTGAGGGGCTCGTTCGACGGCTCTCTGTCTGTCCGTCCGTCCGTCTGTCTGTCTCTGTCTGTCTGTCTGTCTGTCTGTCTGTCTGTCTGTCTGTCTGTCTGTCTGTCTGTCTGTCTGTCTGTCTGTCTGTCTGTCTGTCTGTCTGTCCGTCCGTCCGTCCGTCCGTCCGTCCGTCCGTCCGTCCGTCCGTCCGTCTGTCTGTCTGTCTGTCTGTCTGTCTGTCTGTCTGTCTGTCTGTCTGTCTGTCTGTCTGTCTGTCTGTCTGTCTGTCTGTCTGTCTGTCTGTCCGTCCGTCCGTCCGTCCGTCCGTCCGTCCGTCCGTCCGTCCGTCCGTCCGTCTGTCTGTCTGTCTGTCTGTCTGTCCGTCCGTCCGTCCGTCCGTCCGTCCGTCCGTCCGTCCGTCCGTCTGTCTGTCTGTCTGTCTGTCTGTCTGTCTGTCTGTCTGTCTGTCTGTCTGTCTGTCTGTCTGTCTGTCTGTCTGTCTGTCTGTCTGTCTGTCTGTCTGTCTGTCTGTCTGTCCGTCTGTCTGTCTGTCTGTCTGTCTGTCTGTCTGTCTGTCTGTCTGTCTGTCTGTCTGTCTGTCTGTCTGTCTGTCTGTCTGTCTGTCTGTAAAGTCCGTCTGTCTGTCTGTCTGTCGGTCCGTCTGGTCCGTCTGTCGGTCCGTCTGGTCCGTCTGTCGGTCCGTCTGTCGGTCCGTCTGGTCCGTCTGTCGGTCCGTCTGTCGGTCTGCCTGGTCCGTCTGTCTGGCCCGTCTGTCTGTCTGTCTGGCCCGTCTGTCTGTCTGTCCGTCTGTCTGGTCTGTCTGTCCGTCTGTCTGTCTGTCTGGCCCGTCTGTCTGTCTGTCCGTCTGTCTGGTCTGTCTGGTCCGTCTGTCTGTCTGTCTGGTCCGTCCGTCTGTCTGTCTGTCTGTCTGTCTGTCTGTCTGTCTGTCTGTCTGTCTGTCTGTCTGTCTGTCTGTCTGTCTGTCTGTCTGTCTGTCTGTCTGTCTGTCTGTCTGTCTGTCTGTCTGTCTGGTCCGTCTGTCTGTCTGTCGGTCCGTCTGGTCCGTCTGTCTGGTCTGTCTGTCTGTCTGTCTGTCTGTCTGTCTGGTCCGTCTGTCTGGTCCGTCTGTCTGGTCTGTCTGTCTGTCTGTCTGGTCCGTCTGTCTGGTCCGTCTGTCTGTCTGTCTGGTCCGTCTGTCTGTCCGTCCGTCCGTCTGTCTGGTCCGTCTGTCTGTCTGTCCGTCTGTCTGGTCCGTCTGTCTGGTCCGTCTGTCTGTCCGTCCGTCCGTCCGTCCGTCCGTCCGTCCGTCCGTCCGTCCGTCCGTCCGTCCGTCCGTCCGTCCGTCCGTCCGTCCGCCCGTGTTTTTACGCCTACCCAGTGACATTTAGAGGAAGCTTTTGCTTCGCATAAAATGTATAGCTGTTTTACCTAGTGCTAGAGTAATGCCAATGAATAAGACTGAAATAATCTCGATCGTTAGGCTGTCTTGCGTACGAGTCAGTAGACTAGATCGTTTTCTAGGCTGATCGTTTCCCGACGAGAATGTAGTATTTGATCTTTTTTTGCGTAAGTCGTCATTATGAGGCGTTTAAGGTGCATGAGACCAGGAGAAAATACGAGCACAGCCATTAGAACGGCTCTGTTTAAACGACTCCCGTCTTAATTGCCTGCGATTGAGTGGCATACCATCTAAGTACGCCTTCGCTTAGTTGAGAAATCACAAGCGTCAACTTTTATTTTGCATACTGTATAGACTCGTAGAAGAGGACATTAGCAACACTTACCGGTTTCATATCACTCTCTGAATACTGAACAACGCTTAGGCAAACCAAAATGCTGCACATTATTACAGCGACTACAGCACTTCGCATGTCTCCTGTATCACTGCAACAGGAAAAGAAATAAATGCTAATTTGTCCACAACAATCTGAGCATTACAATCAACTTTCTTGAGATGTAAGTAACGTGAATTAAATAGGAAAGAATTACGAAGATAATTATAAATTAGTCACAGGCAACCGCTTTGGCTCAGATTGGTACGAGGAAGCGACACTCCAAGACAAAAACAATTTCGAATTACAACTCACGTATTTTGCCGATATCTTAAACGAGCACACAAGGATTACTGGAGTAAGTCACAAGATTTAGCTTAGAGAGCTGCAGCCATTGACTCATGAGTGTCACCTAAGACGATATCTATTAGAAGGTTTATGAACTGTCTTCACCACGGCTTAAACAATATTTGTTGCAAAAACATTTTAACGTTGTCGAAAACCGACATATTAAATGTCGTGAATGTCTGTATACATATTATGTCACCTTTAATGTGTGCCTACATGCCGCAAAATAGAAATACTCTCATGAAGAAGAAATACGCTAGGCAATTATTTAGCAAGGAAGGCAGTGTAGAATTGTTCGAATTGCCCAGCCCTCTTGGGTTAGAAGTTACGCTGTCAAACGTCTATTTATTCATTTTTTCCCCAATACAGGATAGCCGCTGCTATCGCTTTTGCTATACATTGCGCAGGGGCGCCTAATTTAGCTTTTAAGCTAAACTTAGGCTAAAAAGATAACTTCAAGGGCGCAATAACGTAAGACTATTCCAATATGTTTTTATTCCAATCTTCTGACGTCAAATTTGCGTAACCACCAACGCAAGCTCCGGGCGGCCACCCGCAGGGTTGTCAAAACCAACCAATGAAACCAATCAAACGCTATCCTCGTTCATAAGACGCCACTTTTGTTTGCTTGAAAAACAAATAACATTGCCTACACTGAGTGGCTTGTCATATCTAATTGGCAGACAAGAGGCGAGGAGAAAGCTCAAGTGTAGAGGGATTCGATGGGGCAGAGCCAGTGCACTGAAAGTCGATAAACCGATGAAGAGGGTGGTGCCGGCGTCTGCGATTGGTCCGTTTTCCCTTACTTAGCTTGCGGTGGCTGGTCAAAAATCGCGGCGGCATGCAACGGAAGCTTAAGAATGACGCTGAAACGGAACATCAGCAAAGAAGAGTTGGCCGAATGTGCTCGTAAACGAGCCTAAAGTGCTCGAAAATGTTACGCGGCCACGCAAGAAGCTTTATTATACGCAAATAAAGCCATGCTGTCTGGCAGGTGCGAGTAGCCAGCGCCTGAGCGATCGGCAGCAGCCATGTTTTATTCCTTTCAGAACGGGGCAGCCTGCGGCCATTCAGAAAAAAAATTCAGTTTTGTTCGGCATATTATTGCATCTTTATTGCGGGCACGTCACTTTGACGCGATGACTTTTCGCGGTTTTGTGACGTCGCTTGACAGGCAGGGGAAGTGGGTGCAGCCCGAAAACTTTTCACCAATAGCCGGGGGCTAATGGCAGAAAGGCGTCGAATCAGAAATAACTGTTTTTAGTTTTTCGGTCAAATCATGCATAATCACTGTGTACACATCACATCAGATGGGGAGGTATCGCGGTTTTCGTGACGTCGCGTGACAGACAGGTGAAGTGGGGGTGATCCAAAAAAGTGTTTGACCAATGGCGAAGGGCTGATAGCAGAAATGGAACAGAAAAGTTTTGGAATAGTTCTACGTTAGAGCGCCCCAAATTTGTGAATGCATCTGTCACGCAAGCTTTGCAGGAGGTACATTATTAACTGTTCTGTCCTTCCTCCGGAGTCTTGAGGGCAAAAATTCACGGGCTAGTAAGAGACGTACGGTGATTCTCCGACATTGGATTCTTTACCATCTACTTCTTTCACGTATTGTGATTTCCGTGCCTAAACTTTCGCGCTAGCACTGTCTTCCATCCCCTTCGCATCTTTGTCGCGTGTACTTACTTGACATGCACGGAAGGTTAACGAAAGAAAAGGAGAAACATCATACCTTGCGTGATGCCCCCCCAAAAGAAAGTACGATTCAAAGCCGTGTCACGAGAGCTCTTAGTAAAGCACTTCGTTTGATTTCGTACACAGCTGCCCACGGAGATCTGAAACCGTCTGTGCTCAAGGCTCTTTCTTTTTTGTGTGCGTTACTTTGAAAGCGGCCGCTCTCGAACAAAGCAGAGCTTTAGAACAACAGAATGGCTGTGTGGAATACCACGCGGTAAAATAAAAACATTTGCTAACTGCGAAAGCAGCCCCGTTCACAGTACTAAAAATTGTTTCACGCGCCCACACGAAGAAAAATCATTATTCCGATAAAAAATTATTACTGAAAATTAAGGGGACGATTTAAGTAACCAAACCCGAGAAATTGTTCAATATATTTTAACATGTAACCTGTTACTTGCTCTTTTTACAACTGAGTGTAGTGCATGTGTACGTCTAATGTGAAATGTGTAGTAATTCGGAGCTTTCAAAACTTGTGTTTTACTGTTTGGCGCAAGAATGCTAATATTCAGAGACTAACGCTACACACATCATAGTCCTTTGAGAGCGCTCAATTCTTGCTGAGATCTTTCCTTGCAGGGCGATTAGTGTTGACTATCTGAAAACAAACTTCGCGGCCTCTCAAAGCTGTACTTCGAGTATTTCTTATTTAATATACAATGTAAAGTAAGTTATCGTGTGTTATATGTTGTGCAGTAGCTTCTCATGCGGTAGTGTACGCAGTGTAATAGTATAGTAATGCGTGATCGGTGCAAAAATAATACTGCAGATTAGATGATTTCTTACTTTTTCTTTTTTTGTGGACAATGTACGGAACTACCTTTCTGTGTTACATAGTAATGGGTGTTGTGGAATTCGAACTGAGTACATTGACACATTTTAGCATTCTGTGATTCGTTTCTGTGGCCTACTTTGTCCCCTTGTCTTAGTTTTTTTCCCCTTTCCTGCTCACTCTAAGCATCGCCTATATGCTCCAGCTCTGCCGCCGTCCTTTAATACGACTACGTATTCAATCTTTTTTTTCTCTCGTTCTTTCTTTTCCTTGCTGTCCATCGTTTTCCACCATTCCTTGAGCATTAATAGCTTGTTCTTTTGAGTGGTGGGGAGATAATGACTCGTGGTCAGTTCAGCGGCAACCACTTAAAGCAAATTTCCGATGTGCTTTGGCGTCGCCTGCGTCAGCTAGCCTATTTAACGCTGCGCAGCAGTCATTGCTGCCATGGGACGAGCACCATTGTATGTCACCTTTCGTCAGCAGACCGACCGGGCACTCTCTTAACTAAAATACAGTGCAGTCGTGATACCACGTAATATCGACACACAGGCCTAGATGACGCAGGGCCCAAAATACACAGTGCTCACTTTGCATGTGCATACTTTCCATACTTTGCATGTGCTCTAAAAACATAAAATAGTAAAATTTATATTCCGAGGCTTTACGTGCCGAAACGAAGACGATTTTGAGGCACGCCGTAGTGGGACGACTTCGGGTTAACTTTGATCACGTGGGACTTTTAAACGCACAACCGATGCCGCGGGCATTTTGCATTTCGCCCCCGTTGGAACGCGGCCGCCACGGCCGGGACTTGATCCCGCGACCTCGGGCTTACCAGCGCGACGCCAAAGCCACTGCGGCACCACGGCGCGTTTAATATAGTACGATATGCACAGGACCGAAAGAATAAAGCAAGACACGCGAGCGCTGTGGCCGTCACTTTGAGCTGTACTTACAAGTAGCGATAATACTTGCGAGTCAAAAGATGAAAGAAAGCGAAGTTACGCTTTAGCATGGCGCCTTGATGTACTGTTGAATCAACGCCTCGAATTCAATATGCGGTAGCTTGCGATAGCTGCCAATATATTCGCGGCTGCCCCGAACTCCATCGTGTCGGCAAGGCGCTAGAAACGGCGCGCTCAACTTCATTTTAAATATCATTCGTATTTACTCTAACAGATTTCGCTATCGGAGGTACAAGCGCACACTAGTTCCGAGCGCGCGTGCAGCTCTTCCTGCAGGCGTTCATCGTGCGGAACCGGTTCGCACCGGTAAGGCACAGGCGAGTTTTGTCGTCGCCGGCCGCCGGCACCCTTCGGCACCGCCTGGATCGGGAGCGCTTCGAGACGGCGTCAGCGAAGTACGCGAACCGCAAGTGGGTGGCGTCGCAGTGCACGGTCTTCGGCACGCGGCAGGGATGTCGGCGGTCGGCGCATCTCCGAGCGCAGTCTTCCGACGTGTGGAAGACGTGCGCGCCTCCGGAGGGGCAGAGGCCGCGAGGGAAGCGCCAGCGGCGGCACAGTCGGCCGTCGGAGTACCACCAGACCTTCAGGACGTCTCTCCTGTCACGACGCGCAAGAAGGTGTAAGACGTTCACTGTTATACTGCGGCGCACACGGAGCGTCCAACTTTCAGCACTTTTACAAGTATTAGACGGTTAAATGAGAACACCGCTACTCGAAGGGACGAACAAGAAAGAACACGCATGCTTTTAATGTGATTAGCATTGTTAGAGTACTTGATGCACTTTCAGAGGTAGGAACGTCTGTCTATCTTTCTTTCGCCGAAAAATATGTGTGAAAGATGATGGATGGATGGATGGATGGATGGATGGATGGATGGATGGATGGATGGGTGGGTGGGTGGGTGGATGGATGGATGGATGGATGGATGGATGGATGGATGGATGGATGGATGGATGGATGGACGGATGGACGGACGGACGGACGGACGGACGGACGGACGGACGGACGGACGCAAAACTTTGATGAAGGTCCTGAGGTACACGATTCAACGCGCTGCGGGCCGCTTCCACGTTGGGACAGTCAGGCCATGCCCGACCGCCGCATCGTGGGCCCTCTGGACAGCCCATAGTTGCGCCCCGGCATCTGCGCTCGTGATAGCGAAGAGCCACTTGTCCTCATTGATTTGTTTTGTGCCTCGTAACGAGGGGTAACGCCAGACCATAAGGTCTAGGCTAGCGATGTCATTGCAGTGCCAGCAAGAATTTGTGGCATAGGTGTCGGGATCAAGCTTGTGGAATACAGTCGGGCTGGGATACAATCCTGTTTGCAATAATCTGAGGGTCAATGCCTGTGCTCTATTTAACTTCTTCTGTGGAAGGCGAAACTCTCTCCTGCCGAAGTGAAAGTGCTGCGTAATTTCATTGTATGTGATCGGTTGATTTCTGTTCTCCACCACTGCACGCCGGCGTTAGAGTTCTCCATGGTCGCGGAAGCGAGACCTCGCGCCTTGGAATGGGCCAGCTCGTTGAGGTTTATGGGCCCTCCCATGATGGATCCCATGTGAGCGGGGAAACACGTGAAAGTGTGGGTGGCGATACTTTTGCAGTCGAAGATGCGACAGGCTTCCTTACACAGGGCGCCAAGGCTGAAGGCGCGGATGGCTACCCTGCAGTTGCTGAAGATATTGGCATGTTTGTCGTCCAGGAGGGCCAAAACAATGGCCACTTGCTCGGCCGCACGCGACGACGTGCTTCGTACCGAAGCGGCGTTAGCGATCGAACCCCTGTGGTTGATCGACACTACCGTGAAATTGTTGCTGTTGCCATACTGGACCGCGTCAATGAAGCAGCTTCCACCAGGGAGTTTTATCGCGCGGCATAGGAGCGCCACCGCCCTGGCTTTTCTTTCTTTCTACGTTGCGCTGGGGATGCATATTGCGCGGGGCGGGCGATATGATGATGTTATCTTTCGGCTCTTTCAGAAGGCCCTGGTAGCCGTCTTCGACAGTGGCGGGGGGGACGCCCATCTCTGTTAGGAGTCGTCTGCCCGCCCTGGTGACGGAGAGCCTGAGAATGTGTGCCCTTTCTTGTGCTTCTGCTATTTCTTCCAGGGTTTATGAATTCCAACTGCAGGGGTCGGTCGGTGCGTGTGCAGTTTGGTAGTCCGAGGGCGCTCTTGATCCCCCTCCTTATCATGGCATTTAGCTTGTCTCGCTCGGCCCTGTTCCAGACATACATGGCCGCTACGTACGTGAAAGGGCATAAGAAGAAAGCGTGGACTAGCCTTATCAGATTTTTTTCGCTCAGGCCTCTCCTTCTGTTAGCTACCCGCTTGATTAGACCGATGGCGCTATCCGTCTTCTTTGCTAGTTTGTGAAAGATGATAAAAATATTTATTGATGATTGGTTTCATTCATTCATTCATTCACTCGTAGGCTTCAACGCCCCAATGCAATTTTGGGACAGTGAGAGACACAATAGTGCAGGGTTATAATCTTGACCGTCCGGGTGTTCTTAACCGTGCACCGAAATCTAAGTCCGCGAGCATTTTTGCGCTTCGCACCCGTTGAAACGCGGCTGCCACTGATGGAAATCGAACCACCTATACCTGGCGCTGCGCCCCAGAATGCCTTAGCCAATGAGCTACCGCGGGTGTTTATGACGACACCCATTGCGCGACTATAGCTACACATATATACACACACAGACACACACAAATCTACGAGTGCTACACAACCTAATCTTATATTTCTGCACTTCAAGCTGGTGCAGACTTCACAGTTTTGCCTTAAAGCGCACCTCTGGCATTCTTCGAATATGGGCCTCTGGTAGCACTCTGGAGCCGTGACGTTTTCACCGTCAACGCAGTTTTGTCGGCAGCTCGCCATCGAAGAGAAGCGGTTCCGACCGCGAGCACAAAGGCCCACCCTGCCGGTGGTGACTTCCACGCAAGCGTTGACTGAGCCACTGTAGTAGTATTCGGAATGCCCAGTGGGGCACAGTGCGAATGCTGAACGTCCGCATGCTAACTGCATCTGAAAAACAACAAAACAATCGTTCAATGGTGATATTATATTTATAGCTGTTCAAAGCAAACACGCATTCACTGCCACGTCTAAGCACGCACTGTTTGTGGGCGGGCAGGTAGAGCGGCGAAGCAGGCCGAGCGCCAGTACACAAATAAATATGCATCCTACGCTTAAATAAACGTACATAAAAATCTATATATGAGTTAACGCTGCTGGAAACCACACATATTTCTGTTTTCTTTAACCTCACTTAGGCTTCAGCCAGCAGTTTACAGTATTCAGCAGACAAGATAATTTTGTAAGTAAAGGCGGATAACACAATTGGCCAATGAAGGACACACGTGGCAGCAGAAAACACGCATATATTTACATACTGCCCGCATTTTCATATTCATATTTAAGCGCAGTGCAATAGCCGACCATTATCTTCATTTAATCTCCCGAATACATTCTTGGGAACGCAACTATGACAGCGCGTGTATTCATGATTGCCATTATCTTTCGCTCGTATGACATGGTTGTGAGAATACGCGTCTTAGAACTCATTTAAAACATGGAGGTCAAGTACGAACGCTGCACCTTCGAAGAAAAACGAAAGCGCAGCTTAATTACAAATGAGAAAGCAACATTAGCTTAACCAAAGGACGTGATTGCACTACTCTCAAACTCATAACTGAACTATATTGCCCCGCCAAGACAGTCAACATATCTGAAGAATTACCTCATTAAATCCTCTACAAAACGAGTGCAAATAAATGCGCATGCACACCAATATTCGTTCGCCATTGAAAACTGTTTGTGCACTTCCCGCACGCGAGCATATTACGATGTTGTTCCTGGATGCGCCCGTCGAATCAAGCTAGGGTGCTAGTGCGAATGCGGGCCATGACAACATTTAAATTGAAAAGCTTTTCTTGGCCTCTCTCGCCCGTTTTCGTAGTGGTTGGTGGCCGCCGGGCCGGAATTCCTCTGCCTATACAAAACTGTCGATGCAGCGGGCCCGTTCTCTCGCGAAACTGAGTTGTAGGGCACGTTCGTCGCCGGACGCCCATTATGCCCTTTTCAGGCAGTCGCCCTGTCGCCCAAGAGCTTTGCGGCGTGTGAACATTTAATTGGATGTGGCCAGTGGGTGGCACTGTGCGGCGTTTCTGCGCTGCCTGGGCACACGGTTGCGAGGCGCGTGTACGTTGCCGAAGTCCACTGCTGACCCTCTTGTCAGAGATGCACCATTTCGTCTTGCCAGCTGACCACGGCTTCGCTTAGACCGACTCCCACACCGAGTGGGATCTGCGTAATGTTAAACCGAGCGGCTGGAGCAATATCTGGCCTCTGTGGAATAAACACGGCTAAGATTAAAGCGCGAGTGCGCAGCCGTCGTCGTGATCCGGTTATTGTGACGCCATCTTGGTCGCGCTGCCGTCATCATCGCGGTGTCATCAACTCCATCGTCGTCATTCCGTCTTCGTCACACCGCCATCATCGCGATGCCGTCCACCGATGCATGCCGAAAGAAAGCTTAGCTTTCTCTGCGAACCCTCCTGGACTTTCCTGACCGTGGCTGCGGGGTGCCGTTGCTCTCCTGCCGAATGCCTCACACGTTAATTTTCTTTAATTGTGTTCCCGATGGTGGATAGAACATCCGTTCCCCAGCCCAGCAAGCAGCCCGGTGGTCCACCCAGTAAGCCAGAATCGCATGTATACTTCTATCGCGCTAATGCCAACAAGCTGTTTGAGATGAACAGGAAGAATCTGTAGCACTCGATTCCTTTCCCCCTTTTAACTTATCAACCAATACGAGACAGCCACTCGTGTCGACGTGATAGTTTTTCTTCGTATACGAAGATATACAGAACACAGATATATCTGTGTTTCAGGGCGCAGCTCTCAGGCGCCCGTCCTGCGGCGAGCGTTGATGTGGGCGTCGGCGTAACCGAGTGAATGGGCACAGCGAAGGACGAAAGAGCGAACGGGGAGCACAGTGGGGGATGAAGGACGCGAGGATGAAAACGGAGGACGAGGGTGCAGCGTAACCACGAGACGGAAAGTGGGGAAGGAGGGTATAACGAAAAGGCGAGAAAAAAAGCGTAGTGCGGCGACGATAGCTACGAGATGGCGCCAGAGTGGCGCCTGGGAGGTCTGTCTGCGGCGGCTGCTGCGGCAGGCGTGGATTACGCGTGTCGGCAGCGGCTGCCACGCGTCACCAACGCGCTGCCTCTCGCGATCCTCAAGTTTTTGCGAGGCAGTCGCGACATGCTTCCTTCCGTTTGCACCGGGCCGCACGAGACAGATTGTCCGCGCCAGCCAGTATCTGGCGAAGTGAAAACACATATAGAGCTGCAGTAAAATTTTGCAATTAGGGAGCATCCGGAATCATCGGTGAATTTTTTTGTATGCCCGCCTTTTTAGCAGCGATAATACTCACACTAACTAACCAGGTCGCGGTGAATATGCTGCAGCCTCCCCTTAGGTGGTACATTTTGTCAATGCGCCAGCAATTGTACAGGCATGTCGTGGCGATTTGCACATAACGAAACACAAGATTAGATGCTGAGAGATGGATGCCATTCGCCGTGTTACCATCCATTATTTACGTTTTCTTACCACATGCATGGATACCGACTTGCGCAGATGCTAGTGCTGTTACAAGTTGCCTTTCATAACTTAACCAGCGTCATAAGATGTACTGCCAGACTTGTTGATTGCACGGTCTGAGTTCAGTTTTGTTAATGTACTGAAATCACCCGCAGCTCTGTTAACTGCGTGAAACAATATGAAATTATCCAAGTAACAAAAAGCTTTTTATTGTACTGATGCAGTTATTGTTAATTTAATTTTTACTTTCCTTTAGAACAGTAAAAAACATGCACAAACCATTTAGAAGCCACAACCAGTTAGTATAGGGGGCGTAAATAGGATGTGTACTCAGGCAAGTAATAAAGAATATCGTACAAGCAGGTAAGCCAGTCTTAGCATACTAAACAAAATGTAATACTGAAATGATGATTTAAAAAGAAGCCTGCACAACGACGCGACTTGAAATGTAACCCGAACTGTCAATCCAAACTCTTGGCCGTCTCGGTCGAGGAACGTCGGAATGCTTTATAACCGTTCTGATATATATATATATATATATATATATATATATATATATATATATATATATATATATATATATATATATATATATATATATATATATAAAGTTTGCATATAACAAAATAGATTACTTTTTCATCTTTTTCAAGCGTACCGCTGAGCTGCCGCTTATGACCAGGGAGCGGCGCTGCTTAATTCACCCTAGCCAACCCACTTTGATTCCAGAAGCTGACTCTCTTTGATCAGAAGTAAGCTTATTTGCAGTTCAAAGCACGGCCCGAACAATGCTGCAAAAAGAATTGTTTAAATTTTGTTCAACAAAAACGGAAAGGGGGCATGGCGGGAGGAAGGCTATGCCATCATATTTGATCAACCATTTCTGACAGGAAGGCAGAACCATGTAAATGAAATTTCCGGTTCCTTGTACGTTAAAAGGCGCTTGCGACCAACGTGCCGTATTTGTATAACCATTCCGTATGCAGAAGCAGAGGCACAACATTAGAAATCGACTTTGCGCAACTTCAGTCTCCGTGCGTACAGGTGATACAGGTGACATATACTCAGGTGATATATACTCTCATACACTGAAATCATGTGAAATGTACTCTCACCGATCCGTGGAAGCTTGACCGAGCGAGTTCGTCCGGCTCTTCGACCGCTTTCCCGGAAGCTGGTGCCGCATTCCCCTTCGCTCGCGAGCCTCCAGAACCCGTCGCAGTTGTGTCTCCTCTTTCGTCGTTGCCAGTAACTTCGTCGCGATCGTACTCGTCGCTCTCCTGCTTAATGGACCCGTTATCGGCCTTGTTCGGGTCTGGGTAGTCTTTATCGAGGTCGTCGTTCGGCAACGGCCGCTGGAATTCACTGTGATGAGCTCCCCCTGAGTCGTCCTTACGGGGAGCGGCCGCAGCGGGAACTCCTGCCCCGGTGCTCGGCAGGTCAGCCACCAGCAGCACAAGGACCAGCAGCAGAATGACGACCGCGAATGTAACGACGAACGCTAGGACGGCGTTCTTTCCGGCGCCGAGGCACTCCGTGGTCCACCTGTAATGACGCTGTGTCATGTAGGTATAAGTACCAGCAAGACGTGATACTGGTACGAATTGGTATGGGACGCGCCGTGGTTGCTCAGTGGCTGTGGTGTTGGGCTGTTAAGCACCAGGTCGCGGGATCGAATACCGGCCACGGCGGCCGCATTTCGATGGGGGCGAAATGCGATAACACACGTGTACTTAGATTTAGGTGCACGTTAAAGAATCCGGAGTCCCAAACTACGGCGTGCCTCATAATCAGACCGTAAGTCTGGCGCGTAATATCCCATATTTTTTTTTTTTGAGCTGGTATGGTATATCGACAACACGTAAGGAGAGCCCGAAGACAGACACAATCAGTGTAGTGTGGTGCGTGCAGCGCAATGTCGCGTAATACAAGACAAAGTTTAATAATTCCCCTTTGTTTGTTACATAGTAAAGCATAATTCATTCCCTGTCAAAGGGAAAGGCATATTACTCCAGAGAAACTGCCTCTTTCGTGACGAACCTCGCTCAGCAATATCTAGGTGAAGTTCTCTCAATAAGGTTTATTCTAGCAGTCACTAATGTGTCTGTAAACAACTCTTGTGAAGTCTTCCGATTGTCCAAAGAGGGCCTGTGGATTTATTGCCGTATACATTGGTTTTGTGGAATAACGTCTGCACACTTCCTGCAAACAAGTGGCTTCAAAGTATACACGGGCCCTAATGCCACGAAGAAACAATACGAGGACACGTAAGCATTTTTTTATGAGTTGTGAATATGAAAGGAATAACGTCCAATTGAACCGTGCTGTGCAGTCCTTCGAGATTTGCGTTGCGAGCAATGTACCGTTAGCGGTACGTGCTGCCCGAGTCAACAAGCCGCAGCAGCCTGCCGTGCCAACGCCGCATGCCACAACGCGGCGATGCCCATCGATCGACGCATCTCGACTACGCAGCCTCACGCAGCACCTGAGCGCCACGGCCGCGGCAGGTGTTCCTTTTCACGTGCTTCGCGAACGCCTCCTAGATAGCACAAGGCATGTGCACTTCGATCCATCCCATGATGCTACCTTGCCCGACTGCCATAGAATATGACGGGGGTGCTCCCGAGTAAGCCGCGGTAATATTGACGTCACCGTTTTCGTCATGCCGGGCTTGACAGTGGAAATTTCGGTGAAAGTAGCATGACGTCATAAATGAGAGTGCACAGGTCTGTTACCTAGGAGGCGTTCGCTGTGCTCCGTAGAGGAGTACTGGTGCCGAGAGTGCGGGTGACGTGGCGTCGTGGCAACGCCCTCTTCCCCCGCGCAACATCAGGCGCGCTATCGCTGCAGCAGGAGTATTTTTTCACCCACTCTGCTCAGTCGAGGCACAGATCGGGAGGTGACGCCGCAACCAAGGTGAACTCCGTCGAGGCACTCTCGTGACGTGGCGTCGCAGCCAATGGCAATGTGATTTTAGGCGCCGTTTCACTGCTACAGACGACCCACGTCAGTTTCCTCGCTCAATTGTCCATTTGACGCTTTCCCACACACACACACACAAAAACTTGTTACGTACTTTGCTAAGGGTCATGGATTCTTCATTAGCCTAAAGGACAAGTCTATAATAGGGCAAAGTGGCCTACAAAATATCGATAAACGATTTAAAGACTTCATACATTCTTTTTCATAAAGCTTCGATATGCTACTGCAAGGTGACGATTGCTGCACGTTACCTGTGTGATTTTTTAAAGGGACACTAAAGACAAGAGATCAGTTATGACTGATAAAATATTTTTTCAAATGTGTATTTCCGATAAGTTCGCAGGAAAAGATAGAATAGTATAGTAAAGAAAATGAAAGTCAATTTTTTTTTTATTTTCGCCGAAACCTTAGCGCCGGAACCGGAACGCCAGTGTAACGTCACGGATTGAAAAATATTTTTTCTTATTGTGGCCACTGTGGGCTCGGTAAAAGTCCCTGAAACTTGCTAAGTATTTGGCTGTTTTAGAACACATTGTATTCCAGCTTTACGGGTAACAAATGACAAGGCCCCAATAGACAACTCCCAGTCTATGACGTTGAAGCCAGCTAGTACAAGAACTTCAAGGTGGTTTTGCGTACCGTTGTAAGACTTCGTATTTTTTGCCTTAGCTATTCTTCTCTAACGGCGAAAGTGTCCTCTTTTATTTTGTTGAAGGACAATCGACCTGCACAAGTTTGCTCATTTTCCTCTTTAATGTCCCTTTAAGGTGGTCGCTTAGTAAGGAATCGCGCCCACTTTGTATTGGCTCAGAGTCTAAGAACGAAGAGAAAGAAGGAGTGAAAAAAAGTCGCAGTTTCACCCAAAAGGCGAAGCATCGATTGCAATAGCAAATTAGTGGATAGCTGTACGAAGGACAGCATTTTTACCCGCCGTGTAAACTTGTAGCACAGGAATACTAAATTAAAAAGCATTGTGTCATATATCTCCCTCGATGACTGCCGAAACTCGCTGTCGAAACACTGGAGTGAGGAAGCGCGGCAGCAGCAGGGCGCCAATTGACCTTCCTGCTGCATCTCGCATCGACGCGAACTAAGCCGCGAAAATAGAGCGTGTGGTGGACTCTCCTCATCGCAGATGACTTTCAAGATACAGCGGTCGGGACGGGCGTGGGCGGCTGCTCCGGTCGCCAGGAGTAGAACGCGTCCCGCCTTCCCTACCCTCCCTCCCCCCCCCCCCGAAGCCTTGCGCGCGGCGGAAAAACCCTTTCCTCTTGCGTGCGCGAGATTGAGCCGCGATCGACTGCTTACCCTCGCATCCTTTCACTCGCACGTACAGCATACGGCGCGCGGCGACGATGTTATCGCCCTTGGACTTTATACGGAACCTCACGACGACAGCATAAATGAGCACGTGCTGGTGGGCGAATTGGTTATGCATGATTACAAAGAAGGCGCCAAATAAAACAACAGACGAAGGAAGGAGAGTGTCTCGTGTCTCCTTCCTTCGTCTGTTGTTTTATATGGCGCCTTCTTTGTAAACAAGCATAAATGAGCCTGGAGTGTCCATGTAATTGCTATCTCAATAAGAAACAACCATGACAATTAAATTGACGACTCACTTGCTGCACCACGCAAGGGGAGTTGCCTTTATGCAGAGGATAAAGGTTAGAAAATGCCGACATGCCCAGCAGTACGCAAGGTGCCGCCACCACTCAGTGATATGTATCTCGGCCAGCTGAAGTAGTAGTATGAATATCGCACGGCGGGCTGCGACCAACTGCCCGTTTCTAAGTGAATGGTAACTATGAAATTCTTGTCGCGGTGTCAAATCCCGGCCGCGGTGGCAGCATTTCGATGTGGGCCAAATGTAAGAATGCCCTTGCCCCATACATTGGGGGCTGTTAGGATCGGCCTGCAGGGGTAGTGCTCTGCAAAACTATCTCAGCCCGCTGCAGTTGCTTCGATCGATCCGCGGTGGTGGCGCCCTTCAGAGAACCAGCGAGGACGACAGCGCTAGCCGACCATGAACTTCCTTCGAAGAACTGGAGACTACGGCAGCGTTAATCCACCATGCGCCTCGTTCGGAGGATCGGCGACGGCAGCAGGGCTGGCCACGTTTGGCGCCCCGTGTATTGTTGGTTGATTTGCCGGGTCTTCATGGTCTCTCTGCAGCAAGAAGAGCTTCCCTAACAAAAGGGTGCTTTGCGGTACGTTTTCCTCGGGCCCCAAGATTCGTCGCAGTGTGCTGACACTCGTGGTGACTACAGGAGAAAGGCAGTTCTGGAATTTAGAGGCGCCGCCTCTACACGGCGTGACCACCTCTTCAGGCGTGACCACCTGGCTACGAGGACGTGCTCAACTCGGGTTCTGGGAATCCAGAGTGCGTACGTGTCTGTGTGAGCCCTCCTCCTCCAAAAGGCGGGTCAACTTCCATCACGTTGGACGCTACGAATTGGCGGTGAACTGTCGTTTCCGCCACCTACTGATCTAAGAGCACGGAGTGTTTATAAGCAGCTGTTTATCGCTGCTACAGTGTGCTCTCAGTGTGCTCTGTGATTGTGCTCGTCAGTGTGCTCGTGAGCTCTGTGCTGCGTGATTGGAGCTTCGTGCTCGTGTGCTGTATGCTTCGTCTTGCGTGCTCCATTTTGGAGTCACGCTAGGCTGTCGAATGTGTCTTGTTCTATTGTAAAAACATTTAAATAAACCCTGCTCGCCTAGTCCTACCCCCCCAAGTTCCTCCCTACGACCTACAACCCTTACAACTGGTGGCAGCGGCGAGATCGTCCGACAACTCCGACAGGGCACGTTAAAGATTGGGATCGAGGCTGAGAAATGGACTCTTGGAACAAACGAGGAGGAGAGGAAAAGCTTTATACAGTGTGTACAATGTACAGGCAATAGCAGGTAATTGCATACAGTAGCGAAGACAAAGAGCGCACCCGACCGACGGGGTGGCTGGTGGTGACTTTCTCTTCTAACAATGGGCCGACTCTGCCTTATACCCGTGTCACACGGGCGTTTGGAAGGCCTTCCAACCGATAGTCAGTTGACTCAAAGGTCAAGTTGGAACTGCTACACGGGCGGTTTCGACGGCCGCCGAGTCAATAGTCTATCGAGTCAACGGAGTACCTTACAACTCTATCGAAATCTCGATGGCCTTTGAGCAACGGAAACGGAAACGGCGCGAACATGCCCTCTCGCTCACAGTGTGCTCCAACTCACGGTTAGAAAGAACAAATCAAACTAAAATGCTCTAAAAATACTATATATGAGTGTTATCAATTATTCAATAAATTATTTTTGCCACTTGATATGCGCGAACTACACGCACTCTCGACAACAGCGACGTGTAGCGACGCAAACGTTGCCGCAGTTTCGCTACTCAACAACTTAAAAACTGAACATACATGTAAGGCAATGTATAAACAATTGTTTTAATCTATAAACAAACATAAAAGAAATTATAGTGCTTTTAAGTGGTTTTAATGTTATTTAACTTTTTGTGACATGAAAACGAAAATAAAGATACGCAACGCCACACCATTTGGCGAGAAACGCCGGAACCACTCAACGGCCTTTCAAAAGTGCCGTGTAGCAGCGCGACAACTCCTTTGAGTCAATAGAGTTCTGGCGTTTCGAAGGCCGTCGACTGGGAGTCCTTCCAAATGTGCCCGTGTGACACGGGTATTAAATCCCTTTGGCCGCCCGTCGTCGGCAAGAACGGGGCAGGACTGATGCTGACGTCAACCGCGTCGCTTTTCATTTTCGTCAAAGGAGAAGTTCAAGCTGCATAAAAGCGATCTCCACGGCAAGGGTCAGCAGTTCTGTGGAATTCTGAAGGCCGCCAGTGGATTCGTCATGGCGCTCTGTGCCCCCGTACAACTCAGTTCGACCCACGGAAAAGGTTCGGCAGTTTCCTAGAACTTTGCCGGTTGTCACCAAGGGCAACCACTTCCGAAGAATGAGGTGGGGAGGGGCGAAGCGCCCTGTCCTCGATGTAGGCGCGCAGCTGGCATAACACCAGATGGTGGTAATTGCCGGAGTCCCCCCCTACGGCGTGCCTCATAATAAAATAGTGGTTACGGCAAATAAAACCCCATCATTTCATTAAATTTTAGGTACTAAATTCTACAACTCGAAAACCGACACAATGATAGTATTCTTTGCGCGGAATATATACCTAAAGCATAGAGGAAATGCGAATGGTAAGCTTTTGCATGGTGTCTGTGCACGGCTTATATGGCCTGTTACTAATGCCTGCCGTCTCTTCAGTGTTCTCTTATTCTTATCGCATAATGGATGTGCTCTGACCTCCTCTAGAATATTCACGAAGGGGTAGTTCCCATCTTCCTTGACACATTTGTGAGCTCCAAGTGACAGTATGCATAGGAAAGGTTACGAAAGACTCGGAGGTTGGAAGGAGCACACAAGGGTTTTTCAAAACTGGCTCTCCTGAAATCCCCAAAATGGAGGATCTTTCAACACGGCAAAATTTCATTCGCCTGACAACAGCGTATTGGTAGAAAGCTAAGTTCATGCGTCTTCGACGAAAAACAAACTCCGCAGTTTTTATGAGAAGGTTGGCCCTCTTATCGAAACGAATGAAATAGCACTACCGGAGTAGGATCTTCGCTTTGCGAAAAAGTCAACAGATCACAGCATAATCAATTGACATTTGGAAGCGATAGATCACCAAACCATGAACTGCGCTCAACTACGAAGTTTTGTTTTCGAAGGTCCCACATGACTCTGGTTCCACAAACCGATCTATCTGTGTCAATGTGCTACAGTTAGGCGGATGAACAACTTTTTCTTCGCAGCGAGAAAAGGTGCTGCAGAACTCTGTAATTTACTGACGTCGTTATGGCAGTACTATAGCGGTTGGTCAGTGCAGAAAGCGATGGACCACCAAACTATGAACTGCGCTCAGCTACGAAGTTTTGTTTTCGAAGGTCCCACGTGACGCTGGTTCCACAAACCGATCTATCTGTGTCAATGTGCTACAGTTAGGCGGATGGACAACTTTTTCTTCGCAGCGAGAAAAGGTGCTGCAGAACTCTATAATTTACTGACGTCGTTATGGCAGTATTATAGCGGTTGGTCAGTGCAGAAAGCGATGGACCACCAAACTATGAACTGCGCTCAGCTCCGAAGTTTTGTTTTCGAAGGTCCCACGTGACGCTGGTTCCACAAACCGATCTATCTGTGTCAATGTGCTACAGTTAGGCGGATGGATAACTTTTTCTTCGCAGCGAGAAAAGGTGCTGCAGAACTCTGTAATTTACTGACGTCGTTATGGCAGTACTATAGCGGTTGGTCAGTGCAGAAAGCGATAGATCACCAAACCATGAACTGCGCTCAACTACGAAGTTTTGTTTTCGAAGGTCCCACATGACTCTGGTTCCACAAACCGATCTATCTGTGTCAATGTGCTACAGTTAGGCGGATGGACAACTTTTTCTTCGCAGCGAGAAAAGGTGCTGCAGAACTCTATAATTTACTGACGTCGTTATGGCAGTATTATAGCGGTTGGTCAGTGCAGAAAGCGATGGACCACCAAACTATGAACTGCGCTCAGCTACGAAGTTTTGTTTTCGAAGGTCCCACGTGACGCTGGTTCCACAAACCGATCTATCTGTGTCAATGTGCTACAGTTAGGCGGATGAACAACTTTTTCTTCGCAGCGAGAAAAGGTGCTGCAGAACTCTGTAATTTACTGACGTCGTTATGGCAGTACTATAGCGGTTGGTCAGTGCAGAAAGCGATGGACCACCAAACTATGAACTGCGCTCAGCTACGAAGTTTTGTTTTCGAAGGTCCCACGTGACGCTGGTTCCACAAACCGATCTATCTGTGTCAATGTGCTACAGTTAGGCGGATGGACAACTTTTTCTTCGCAGCGAGAAAAGGTGCTGCAGAACTCTGTAATTTACTGACGTCGTTATGGCAGTACTATAGCGGTTGGTCAGTGCAGAAAGCGATGGACCACCAAACTATGAACTGCGCTCAGCTACGAAGTTTTGTTTTCGAAGGTCCCACGTGACGCTGGTTCCACAAACCGATCTATCTGTGTCAATGTGCTACAGTTAGGCGGATGGACAACTTTTTCTTCGCAGCGAGAAAAGGTGCTGCAGAACTCTGTAATTTACTGACGTCGTTATGGCAGTACTATAGCGGTTGGTCAGTGCAGAAAGCGATGGACCACCAAACTATGAACTGCGCTCAGCTACGAAGTTTTGTTTTCGAAGGTCCCACGTGACGCTGGTTCCACAAACCGATCTATCTGTGTCAATGTGCTACAGTTAGGCGGATGGACAACTTTTTCTTCGCAGCGAGAAAAGGTGCTGCAGAACTCTGTAATTTACTGACGTCGTTATGGCAGTACTATAGCGGTTGGTCAGTGCAGAAAGCGATGGACCACCAAACTATGAACTGCGCTCAGCTACGAAGTTTTGTTTTCGAAGGTCCCACGTGACGCTGGTTCCACAAACCGATCTATCTGTGTCAATGTGCTACAGTTAGGCGGATGGACAACTTTTTCTTCGCAGCGAGAAAAGGTGCTGCAGAACTCTATAATTTACTGACGTCGTTATGGCAGTACTATAGCGGTTGGTCAGTGCAGAAAGCGATAGATCACCAAACCATGAACTGCGCTCAACTACGAAGTTTTGTTTTCGAAGGTCCCACATGACTCTGGTTCCACAAACCGATCTATCTGTGTCAATGTGCTACAGTTAGGCGGATGGACAACTTTTTCTTCGCAGCGAGAAAAGGTGCTGCAGAACTCTATAATTTACTGACGTCGTTATGGCAGTACTATAGCGGTTGGTCAGTGCAGAAAGCGATAGATCACCAAACCATGAACTGCGCTCAACTACGAAGTTTTGTTTTCGAAGGTCCCACATGACTCTGGTTCCACAAACCGATCTATCTGTGTCAATGTGCTACAGTTAGGCGGATGAACAACTTTTTCTTCGCAGCGAGAAAAGGTGCTGCAGAACTCTGTAATTTACTGACGTCGTTATGGCAGTACTATAGCGGTTGGTCAGTGCAGAAAGCGATGGACCACCAAACTATGAACTGCGCTCAGCTACGAAGTTTTGTTTTCGAAGGTCCCACGTGACGCTGGTTCCACAAACCGATCTATCTGTGTCAATGTGCTACAGTTAGGCGGATGGACAACTTTTTCTTCGCAGCGAGAAAAGGTGCTGCAGAACTCTGTAATTTACTGACGTCGTTATGGCAGTACTATAGCGGTTGGTCAGTGCAGAAAGCGATGGACCACCAAACTATGAACTGCGCTCAGCTACGAAGTTTTGTTTTCGAAGGTCCCACGTGACGCTGGTTCCACAAACCGATCTATCTGTGTCAATGTGCTACAGTTAGGCGGATGGACAACTTTTTCTTCGCAGCGAGAAAAGGTGCTGCAGAACTCTGTAATTTACTGACGTCGTTATGGCAGTACTATAGCGGTTGGTCAGTGCAGAAAGCGATGGACCACCAAACTATGAACTGCGCTCAGCTACGAAGTTTTGTTTTCGAAGGTCCCACGTGACGCTGGTTCCACAAACCGATCTATCTGTGTCAATGTGCTACAGTTAGGCGGATGGACAACTTTTTCTTCGCAGCGAGAAAAGGTGCTGCAGAACTCTGTAATTTACTGACGTCGTTATGGCAGTACTATAGCGGTTGGTCAGTGCAGAAAGCGATGGACCACCAAACTATGAACTGCGCTCAGCTACGAAGTTTTGTTTTCGAAGGTCCCACGTGACGCTGGTTCCACAAACCGATCTATCTGTGTCAATGTGCTACAGTTAGGCGGATGGACAACTTTTTCTTCGCAGCGAGAAAAGGTGCTGCAGAACTCTATAATTTACTGACGTCGTTATGGCAGTATTATAGCGGTTGGTCAGTGCAGAAAGCGATGGACCACCAAACTATGAACTGCGCTCAGCTCCGAAGTTTTGTTTTCGAAGGTCCCACGTGACGCTGGTTCCACAAACCGATCTATCTGTGTCAATGTGCTACAGTTAGGCGGATGGATAACTTTTTCTTCGCAGCGAGAAAAGGTGCTGCAGAACTCTATAATTTACTGACGTCGTTATGGCAGTACAATAGCGGTTGGTCAGTGCAGAAAGCGATGGACCACCAAACTATGAACTGCGCTCAGCTACGAAGTTTTGTTTTCGAAGGTCCCACGTGACGCTGGTTCCACAAACCGATCTATCTGTGTCAATGTGCTACAGTTAGGCGGATGGATAACTTTTTTTTCGCAGCGAGAAAATGTGCTGCAGAACTCTGTAATTTACTGACGTCGTTATGGCAGTATAATAGTAGCTTGTCAGTGCGTGGAAAAATTATGTATAAGTAGGCAATCATACAAATAAGCACATGCACGTATTTCTTTCTCGTGGCCTCGTTTTCCACGCTCTACCAACAACAACAACCAAAAAAAATTCACCGACGATTACGATACTCCCTGATGCAAAATTTGAAAGGAGCTGCGTACGTGTTTTCATTTCGCGATATGTTGGCTGGCGCGGACAATCTGCCTCGTGCGGCACGTTGCAAACGGAGCTAAGTGTAGCGCTACCGCCTCGCTGATCGGGGGATCGCGAGAGGAAGCGCGTGGGTGACCCGTGGGCGCGATTCCCAGCAGCCACCGCAGACAACCTACGCTCATGCAGCGCTTTGTTTCCATACAGACGACGCGCGCTACTGTGGCGCCATCTCGTAGCCATCGTCGCCCCAAACCCCTTCGTTACGCTGGTGCGCGGCATACGCTTCTCTTCTCATGCTCTCGCCATACCTTCCTCCTCCGCTTTCCCGCTCACGTTCTCTTCGCTCTCGCCGCTTTCTCATGCCCTACTGCGTCCGCTTTCGCTCTCATTTTTCGCTGTGCTCGTTCACGCAGTTAGAAGCGACGCTGACACTCGCCGCACGAACGGGTGCCTAAGAGCTACGCTTAAAAAAAAAAAGAAAACGCATGTCGCCATACCGCAAAATGGCATCCTAATGAGCAGGTAAGTCCGTAGTCAAGCTTAGTGTAGTTTAGGTGTATTTATTGCCAATAGCCTTTGCAGATTGCAAAATTTCCTGTCTCAACGGAATTTTTCACGAAAAAGGAAGCAAAGAGAAAATATTTATATCCCAAATTGAGTCTGCGTTAGTTGTTTACATAAATACCCTTGCATGACCAAGCGGGCATGATACATTTTTCTTCGACCCGGCTCGGTTCGTCGGCTCGCGCCGACGCTCGCCGTGAGAACGGGCACCGAAGAGCTGGGCTCTAAAATTGAAGTGAAGCACCTGCGCCGGGAGCGAGAGCGAAGTGATGTGCGATCGGCTAACCTGGACCAGTCGCCTTCGTCCATCGGGAGTTGCTGTTCGCGGCCGATTTCGCGCAGTGCCCAGTCCGTCCTCCGGCTGCTGCTGCTGCCGCCGCCGCCAGCCATCCCCGCCAGCGAGTGGCGGTGCAAGAAGTAGTGCCTGATCTCGTCCGGTATCCAGTACGGCGCCGCGCTGCTGCACTCGAACGATCCGCCATCATCCGTAGTGGACGTGGAGTTGGAAGCCAAAAAGGGCAAAGGCTGGCCACTGCTGGATGATGTGCACGCAGTGCTTGGTTCTCGTCCTGCGGCTTCGTGCCCAACGTTCCGCGGGACAGGCGCCAGCGCCTGTGGCCCGGGCGAGGCACTTGCTTCCGTTTCTGGCGAATGAAGGGAAGATTACCAATTCCGAAAGCTTAAATATCGCTTTTTACTGAGGCAGTCGCGTATTTATTTTACTTCGTCGTTGTTGTTGTAACAGTGCGCATCACTGCCACAGTGCCTTTCTTTTCATCTAAGCTTTCTAAACTGTGAATGCTATGTCAGCTGTGGTCAATCTAACTATTTCGTAGAATTGGACCAGCTTATGCAATACAGAAGAACACACGTTCATACTCATGTGTCAAGCCAGGTGAGCTTTAAATTGTGGAGACGCCGAAGAATGTTATTGAAGGCAAGCAGTTCCGTAATGTCAAAGCTTGGGTGGTTCTCTGAACTACTCAAACATGATAGCTCTGCAAAAGCTGAAAAGAGGCTTCGATAGAAACATGTTCCTTTAGTGAAACATTTAGTTCTGCAGAACAAAAATATCGAGAAGATTGCATGACGGTATTGTTGTTGGGCTCTGTAGGGGCACCTTGCCGGCAAGTGAAAGCCTATAAGAGACGATCTCAGCAGATTCCGTACAAGTGACATGAAACTCGTGTGTAAATGCTTTGTGCCTATTTACAGAACAATGTCATGAAACTCCTAAACTTTAGTTCGATCACGTTGCCCAAATAAGCTCTAAATTGGCATCAGGCATTGCGGTGACGTTCTGATGCCGCATATGTCGCGACATAGTTGTTACTCTATCCATTTACATGTGCTTTTCAAAAACAAAGAAAGATGCCTTCAAGATTGAGCTATACTGTGGATGTATGCGTATAGCTCAGCAACAAATACATCAAAGACAGCGAAACTGTATAGGCGAGTTCTCGCACCCTTCGGAAGTACTGTGTCTGTTTGCCGGCTTTTCGTAATGATGGATGCCACGCAAGCTGTACTGCAACACCAAGCCGTCAGGTTGCACCGCGGCAACCATATAAGCTCCCAGCTGACTTACAACGTTGAGTCCACGAAACGCGACGTGAGAAACAAAAAATACAAATTACTGGTTATAAAAACTGTTACGTAAGTTGTGCCTTGTGTAATGAGGTATACGCAAGATGATTTTTATTTTATAATTGGTCATTACGTTTCGAAGCAAACATCTTGGACTGCGGCAGTTCTTTGAGCGACACACAGAGGCCGCTGCTGCACGCCGGTCTTGACCGCCTCAAGTAAACGGCTGCGGAGATTACCTTAACGGCTTAGCTGCAAAGAAACCAGCTGCCTCCTGTTATTGCGTTACCTGGTTGTGCGGTGGCGGCATCCTGGTTCCCCTCCATCGTGTCGGAATGTGTCTGCTGTGGCTGGGCACCTTGAAAACCGGACCGCATAGCCCTTACAGACTTGCTATCGTACGGCCTAAAAAAGTAGGCCTGAGGCACGGACATATTCTTGTCTTTTGTTGGTTCTTGATCGCTGAGATTTATGAAGAGAACGGATTTCACGGGGCTGGTCGATTAGATCAACGTTAAATGACGCAATTGCGTGGAATATGGCAATAACTGGAAATGGAAAAGGGACCGCCTTGCTTGCTTGCTTGCTTGCTTGCTTGCTTGCTTGATTGCTTGCTCTCTATATGATGGCACGTACCCACTAGGGGGTATTATCCGAGAAAAGTCGAAATCGCATAAGAAATTAAAAAAAAAAACAAATAATAAAGTATACAAGCTAATTTTGAGCTTTTTCATAGGGGAAAACGTCTGTTGTACAAAGCATAGCATATTGGAAGGTCATAAGTTGTTATCAACTTCAAATTACAACTTTGTGAAACATCACTTATTAAATCAGGAAGGTGACCAGGCGTTCCACTTATGTCGCAAAGGAATACGCAGACGCCCATGCATACATTCCTGCGTCTAAAATCAAATCTAGACGACCCAATGGAAAGAGTAGTCTCAGTGTTTACAGTGTGTACAGTGATGCCTAATTCTTGGAATAGAGTTTTGAAAACTCTTTTCTGTTGCGTGAATATCGATGGCAGGTTTATAAAAGATGACCGTCTAGATGTGATAGGTCTTCGTTCTGCAAAATAAGGTAAAAATGCTTTGTTAAAGGAAGAAGAAAAAGCACTCCGGCGCACAAAAATAAGTAAAATAAATCGTTTGGCGTTACGTGCCAAAACCACGATATGATTATGAGGCACGCACGTATAGAGGGGGACTTCGGAAATTTCGACCACCCGGAAACCTTTAAGGTGGGCCCAATGCACGGCACACAAGCGTCCTTGCATTTCGCCGCCATCGAAATGCTGCCACCGTGACCGGAATTCGATCCCGCGATTCCGTGCTTACCAGGGCTGACGGTTTATAGCCGCTAAGCTACCACGGCTGGTCAGTAGAACAACAGTAATAGCAGGAAACACAAATGACACGTAGACTGCCATTGGAATCTTATTTTCATTTTTTTATGCACAAGCTTTACTCAATTTGGCACATAACTTCAATAGAATAGTGGGTGGCAAAGCATGCGTTAAGACAATTGTGTGTACCAATGTATTCGCACCACTTTCTATTTTACTTATAGTAGACCAACGTAAAAAGCTGGGATGGCGAAAGGTAACTCTCCTCGATGCCTCCGGCCCATAACCACTGTGGTTCATCATGAGTCAGCAATGATGATCACGATAGTCAACGATGATGATAGTCAACAACAGATGATGTGTTCCGTACAAATGATTTGCTTTGCTACAGTTTGTTGTGCCAGTTCAGAATAGGTGCGGATAACTCAGCGTTACTAAGGTTGTCGTAGTTAATGAAATATTGAATGGAACAAACAAATAACAGTAATGGCACGCACAAAGTCGAGTAAAGACATGCACTCATTCATAGGGGCAGTCGATGACATCATTGAAACTGGAAAATATTTCAAATGTATTTCATATTTATAATGACTACACTGGACATTCGAAATTCTGGCCGATTTGAAATAGCAGTCATATAATAGAGTAGACAACAGGAAAAAATAAAAAGCTTGTAGCGTTCCTAGTTAAAGGACACAGTAGACTTAAAGCGTTGCTGTGGAACTGGCGTCCATCTCGTCTACATTTATTTCTCACTTCTCTTTTCTCTTCTTCTGTCCCCCCGGTTCCCGCGCTTCTTCATCTTCTATTCGAAGGCTCATACCGCTTCACCCTTCCAGGTTTCTTTTGCTAACCCCTCCTGGGGTAATACTTGAAAACGTTTCCAATCGAAGCACATTCAACTGAGCCCCGTTCACCAATGTACCACGCAGTCTTCAATATTCCTTTCTGAGTGGCTGTCTTTGTCACAGAGTAAGGACCATAAAATTTGGCACTGGATTCTCTTACTCCTTTCCTAACTAGGATGAGGTCGGTGACTTGAATGTCTGGGATAGCTGAGCAATGTCTCTTGTCAAAATTTTTTTTCATTCGTTTACGGTACCTCTCCTCCTGTGATTTTTGTTTCCTTTCCTCGACGATCTTGAGATTGTCTAACAGCCCCAGTTCAAGGTCCGCTTGAAGAATAGGGGTCTCTCCTGAAGAAGCGAACTGCGGGCTGCATCCCAAGCCACTGGTGTAGGAGCGATTGTGATGTCTTACAGCTGCTTCTAAAGAGCATTTCCATCCACCAGGGAAACTATCGTACATCCTGATGTATTGCTTCACATCTCGTATAGCACGCTCTGCAAGCCCATTCGCCGCGGGATGGTATGGTGCACAGAATTTGATTGATATATTGTGGTCTCGAGCCCATCTTGCTAATTTTTTACTCTTGAACGCTGGTCCGTTGTCACATACGATCTTTCTGGTTGTCCTAAACATATCCCGTTTGAGGAGGGCGATGACACTATTCGCATCTTCTTGTCCTGCCCGTGCCGCGACCATCCTGGTGCACTCATCTATGGCCAGAAGAAAAGCTTGCGTTTTTCGGACTCCTTCTCGTTTCTTATTTAGCTCGGCAAAATCCAGGTGTATAACTTCAAAAGGCACGTTCGAGTGGCAAGGTATTATCATGGCGTCTGTAGGCTGCTTGTATTTCACTTTGTTGACTTGACAAATGTGGCATGAACGAACGTATTGATTGACGTCTTCTTTCATGTGAGGCCACGTAAATCTCTTGACTAGCTTGTTGTATGTGCGCCAAAATCCGTCGTGTCCTCCAGATTCTGGGCTATCGTGGTACAAATAAAGCACCTTGGGAACCAGCGTTGGCGGGACTTGATAGCGACCTGCCATAAAAATTAATTGTTCAGTGCCTTCCCACAATTTTACTTCATTGATTTCTTCCGATTGTTCTTTATTGGCCTTTATCATCAGTCGAGACAATGCATCTGCATCAGTCAAAAGGGGTCCAGGTCTGTGGGAGATGGTGAAATCAAACTGCTGCAAGTAGTTCACCCATCTGGCGATACGTCCCTTAGGTTGGGTCATATTCAAGAGATGAGTGAGTGCCTGGTGATCCGTGAACAAAGTAAACTTCGCACCTTCTAGGTACGTACGGAAGTACTGAATTGCTTTAAGGACAGCAAGAGCTTCCTTTTCAGTAGTGGTGTAGTTGACTTCAGGTGGCTTGAGGGTGTAGCTGTAGTAGCCTACTACATGTCGCTTTTCTCGGCCGGATGCTTCTGGACATTTCTGGTACAAGACTGCACCTGTTCCATAATGTGAGGCGTCGGTATTCAGTTCAAAGGGTAAAGTGAAATCTGGTATGCGTAGAATAGGGTCAGCAGAGATTCTGTGCACCAGATCACGGTAGACTCTCTCACATTCCTCATCCCACTCAAATGGAACTTCTTTCTGCGTTAGGCGCGTGAGGCATCTTGTTTTTATAGCAAAGTCTTTTATGGAAGGTCTGAAATGTCCTGCTAATCCCAAAAATACACGCAATGAGTGGACGTCATACGGTTTAACCAGTTGGGATATTCTCTCGACGGACTCTTGTTTCGTGCTTTTGGTAGTCCCATCAAATACTCTTCCAAGAAACACAACTTTTCTTTGAAAGAATGCACTTTTCTTAAAATTAACCTTGAGTTGTGCCAAGCTCAAGGTATTTAATACCTGAGAAAGGTGTTCCTGATGTTCAGCCTCTGTTTTGGAGAAGACGATAATATCGTCTATGTACACGTTACAAAAGATACCCAGAAAAGGCTTCAGGACTTCGTTCATAATCTTCTGGAACCATGCTGGCGAGTTTTTCCAGCCGAAAGGAAGCCGGTTATACTCGTACAGATCAAAGGGCGTGATAAAAGCAGTGTACATTTTTGTTTCTTCGGTTAGCGGGATCTGCCAGAAACCTTTGCACAAGTCAATGCGTGAAAAAATCCGGCAACCACCTGTCTCATCTATAATCGTGTCTTTCTTCGGCATGGGAAATGGTATAAGGTCTGTTTGGCGATTGAGAACCCTGTAATCTGTACACAGTCGGAAAGTTCCATCTTCCTTCGGCGCAATAGTTATGGGAGAAGCGAAGGGTGACACCGAAGGCCGGATTATATCGGCGTCTAGCATCTCCTGCAATTCTTTCTTCAACCATATCTTACGTTCTCGTGACATGTTATAAGGTGATTTTCGGATGACGGTCTTGTCAGTTAGTTCGAAAGGCACCTTGTGCGACTTCATCTCTTGTGGATAGCTTCCTACGCATACCAGTTCAGGGTAGGTCGTTGCAATATCTTCCGCGCACTTGACAATTCGCAGGTTATCTTTTCTATCTTGCTGTGTCTCTTCCCTTGATAGTCCTTCCACTAAAACTGCATCGTCCCCATATACGTTGATTTTTAGTTTGTTTATGTCTGGTCTGGATAGCAGAAAGTCGTACGTCACCCCCGTTATCACCAGTACGTCACTCTCTATTTCATGACCTTGGAACTCGATGTTTACTGAGGCCCACTGATTATGCATTGTCACTTTTCCATCGTACCCTTGCACCCGTAGTACTCTTCCACTATGCAGGTGACTTGAATCTACCAGCTTGGCATTTATTATAGACACAGAAGCACCGCTGTCAACCAAAGCCATCATATGTCTATTTCCCACTTTGACAGGAATGTGAAGTAAGCTAGAGCAAGTTAAATAAACAGTCTCAGTTGTGGTCATCGGGTCGGACTGATCACCCTTGTTTATTAGTTTTTTGTTGTCGGAGACTCTTGAGCGTCTGAAAGTATGGGGACAGGGTCGTTGTCGACGTTATTCACTCGACCTCTGGGAGCACGCCAACCCAAGCTCTCTGTACTGCCTGCAAGGCGGCTCGGTTCTCGCGGATTACGGCTTGACCAATCCGCGCCGGTCCGTCTGAAGCGACTGCTTGAGCCAGCGGTTATATTTTCGTCTGAAGTAGATGGTATGTCGTGAAGGCACTCCAAGAGCCCGTCTATAGTTTTAGGTGATCGTGCTTGCGCTATCTTCAGGACTTCCGCGGGCAATCCGTGCATTATTAGAGCTACTATGGCAGAAGGAGGAAGCATAGGCTCGGCCAGCTTTAAAAGGCGGCGTTTTTCAAAGAAATACTCGACGGGGGAGCCCTGCGTGAATTTGAAATTGAGCGCGGCGTCCCATCTTTGCACTGGGTTGCTTCGGAATGTCTTCAAGAATTTTTCCTTCCACTGGTGCCAAGAGTTGCCAACATCTTCAATAATGTGCAGATCGTACCACTTACGTGTAACACCTCTTAAATAACTACGCATGTTGGTAATTTTATCCTCATTAGAGTGCCATTTGTTCTTCCCAGCGGCATATTCATAGAATTCAAGCCAACTTTCTGGGCTTGAAGACTTGCCGTCGAAAGTATCGGGTTCGACAAATTTAGTCGCCGGCTTCTCAGCGTTTAGAGAGCTTATAAGTGACGTCACCAGTTGGTTTTGTTGCGCCATCTGTTCTTGTTGTAGCTGAAGAGCTTTCAAAACGAGGCTCACCTCTTCTGTCGAAGACCGTGATGCAGTGTCCTTTCGACGCATGGGTTCAAGAACTAATTCGTCGAAGATCGCCAGACGCAAGTTCACTTTCACCGCACCCTTCCGACGTAGTTCAGCAATGTCTATGGAAGCCTTCTCTAAAACCAGGCTCACGAGGTCTGCCGAGTTGAGTTCGCGAGGTAGTTCCACCGCTGGTTCGTCTTGAGCTTGGTATCTCGAAAAGATGATCTTCTCTGCGGAGGTCTCCTCGAGGAAAAATGTCACCCACATGTTGGAGTCAGTTGTCGGCTGCGCCAAAATATTGTAGCGTTCCTAGTTAAAGGACACAGTAGACTTAAAGCGTTGCTGTGGAACTGGCGTCCATCTCGTCTACATTTATTTCTCACTTCTCTTTTCTCTTCTTCTGTCCCCCCGGTTCCCGCGCTTCTTCATCTTCTATTCGAAGGCTCATACCGCTTCAAAGCTTATCTAAGCATTGTTGCCGTTCGAAGCGCCATTTATTATAAGCACTAATGGCGAAATCCAACAAAATGATAACCTTTCTAGTGCACTTTATGTAGGCTGCCCGGTTCTCTTACAGCCTTTCACAGTGTTCAAATCCCAATTCTGCTGACGGCAATGACAGCGCAGTTCAAATTCAAATTCTATTATAGCATCGCTCATAGGTTCCCACACAGGCGATTCATACAGGCGATTGACAAAGGTGGCGCTACGGACTGCCACTGGCGACCGAGGAGTGACTCACGGTGGCCTAGGTTCCCACCGGGAAACGCGACCTGCCCGTCGCTGCAGTGAAATATCTAGCGATGTAGTGCCGTTCACAGCCGCTCACGTTGCCACCACCGCATAAAAAAAGGCCTCAGAGAGTATCGACGTCGTGCTCCTGCTCCGCTGATTGGTCCAACAGATTTGCGATTCCGGTCTCGAAGCTGAAGATTTGGTTAGTGAGTGTCTTCACGAAGAATTGTCGCTTTTCGACCACATGCGACTACTTCCGACGAACTATACCGTGCCACTTCTGCGACTAGCCGCTGTGAATGCCGCCTTAGTTCGTCCTTTGTGACCTTTCACTCGTTTATTCGTTTTATTTTAACTTCCTCTTTCTTTCTTTTTTGCACTTCTGAGCCCTGCTTCGGGGCTCTTTTTCCATAGTGGGTCGCGCCATTTCGATGAAGACCTACGAACCCACGAAGCAGTCCAAATATTGTCGTCGGTGGATTGCATCTCATGAACAAATTAACCGTCATGGATTCGGAACGTTGGCCAGCAGTGCTGTTCACCGCGCGCTTTCGCCCTGATCTCACTGCGATCGGCGAACAGACTTCAGAAGAAATCGCGCAGCGAGACTCCTTCGAACGACTCGAACACAGCAGCGAACCCGTGTACTGGTCCGCAGAAAACGGCGCGAGCGATCGAGGGTCGTCCCCTGCGAGCCATCAAGGTGAGAAGGCGAGGACGCAGTGGTCCGAGGCGAGCTTCGCTGAGCAAACCCTCGATCACGTCGGCCGACACTGGTTCCACCCCCCACCGCCATTGCCGCACGGTCGCCACTTCGACGTCGACGCCTACGGCGAGGAGCGCAAGTCACTCTCGGCATCCTGCGAGCTCCCTTCGAGTTTACTCGAAGCGAATTACCGGCCATCCGACACTAAGAATGGAGATCAGCTCGAACAGGCCACGCCAATGCAACGCGCGCTCTCCCCAGTCCACCACAGCGGTCATCAAGATCCGTGCCCCAGGTTCGCGTTGGCGATGTTCCTAACGGTGCTTGCTGTCGTATGCGCCACAGCTGCCTTCGTCGACATAAGATGGCGCGCCCAGGGCGGCAGTGACCAGAGCCTAATGGTCGGCTACGCCGATGCGCCTGCCACTGCCTCAGTTACAGACAGCCACCCCGAAAAGCCTCACGTCGTTTCATCGGAGTCGGCGCCGATATCGACAGTGACGCCAATATCGACAGCGACGCCAATATCGACAGCGGCGCCCGTACCACGGAAGCTAGGGAAGAGATATTTGGCGCTTAATAATGTCGGCCCGCTGGAGGAGCGAGAAGTGCGAGAACATGGCGAGTCGGTCACGGTTTTGTCGGCGAAAGGCGCAGTCGACTTACCGGGCAGAAGGACAAAGGGACGCGTAATAATAACGCATACGCCCAGCTTCGCGAAGCCTGGACGCTTGTACGCGAACTACAGCAGTCAGAGCTTGGTAACGACTTCTCCAAATCCATTTGCCTCCAAGTCTCGCCCGCATATCCTGTCGGCGCCAATACAGAAGCCTGTAAGTAATTTTCACAAGCTGTGAATCATTAAGTTCTTTGTTTTGTTACTGACACCCAGAAATATTTGCAAGCTATAGATTCACAGGCAAGGGGTTGTTTTTATAGAGCCACAGTATTGCAGCGTACATGCTGCAGAAGGAGCTAAGAAACCTCGAACGAGGAATAGAACGAAGCCCGATAGTCCTACTATTATGCGCCTGGAATACAGCGGTACGTGTCAGAAAGCAGACGGGTATATAGTAGATATTCCAGTTCAGATTAAAAGGACGCGATTAAGCACTACTTTAAACGTTGTTAGAGCAGACCGGCAAAGCGGATGCAGGATGAGAGCTTTCATGCAGTTTCTAATCATGTTGGAATAAACTTCTGCGGGCTTGAGTGATAATTATATATTCGTGAAGACTTCCGCATTAGATAAACAATGTACTTGAATATATTTGCGGGTCTCTAGAGGATCGACCTCAACTGACGGCCCTGACGATGTATTCCTGCTAACATTTTGCATAAATGGGCTGAAGTTAATTATTCCTTTTTCGGAGAGGAAGCTTTTACTCTCACCGTCTATATCCGAGTGCATGTACTCAGATATAATACATATACATGCATGTACATACAATAAGGACATTTTAAACGTTTAAGAGCTATCCTTGCGCGCCCGCTGAACTGACCTTACTAATGCTTGTAAGATCAAATCTTAGCGAGCTGCGCATTGCAAGTAGCACTATATAAGGTTTGTTTGCAGTTTGAGGAACGAAAAGGCAAAAAAAGGCCACGAGGACGCGGCAGCAGCAACATTTGATTAACGCTAGTAGCATGCTCAGCACGTTAGTGGAGGTTTTTACTTACAGAGCTAATCTAAAATTACAGTAGAGCGAAATAAAGACACGAAACGAAAAGTATGAAAGGTCACGCAAAACTTCCATGTCTTCGGCGTGCCGCAGTTGCGCTGATTCGCATCGACTTGCCGAGGGTTTTATAAAACAAACAAGCTACACACCTAAGATATAGCCTTGCTGGTTCACGCTTCTTTTCTTTTCTGGCGTCCCAGACAAAGCACAGGTGCGGCGTGGCCTTCTACACTTACTGCTCGGAGACCCGTCATGACGTCTACTACCTGCACGCCACCCGGTCGTGCGTGCCCACGCTCACAGACCACGTGCAGGTCTGCAACCATTCGCCCAATAGGTTCGCCACTCTGCAGGCTTGCCAGCAGAGCTGCATCCACAGTGAGCTGCCTTCGGAGTCGTGTTTCGAGAAGACGCTGTTCTCCTGGTGCAGCAGGTACAGAACATCATTCGTTGTGACACACATTCAATAGTCGCTGTACGAGTGCTCCTCAAACGGTGTGTCACGATCGCTCTAATTGTGGCGAGTCATCTTGAAGTGGAACCGAGAAGGAGCATGAGATCTGACACACCTCGTCTCTATATACCATTTCAATAATGTAGCTAATTCACTCACATTACATTGACCATAAGCTTTCTTGGGAAGTTTGTCTCGTTATACCTTGTATTAAAATTAGCTTGGGACACAGAAGCCTTGAGCAAGGAAAGACTGTTCGTGACATGATATAGGGGGCACGACACGGTAGGAAAACGGGCGAAGCAATGGGAAATTATTTACGAGGTTCACAGTGCCAGTGTAGTCCGTCCCGCCGTCTTATAGAGAAAAATAAATCCGGCAGAACCGACCTCTGTATGAATGTTGGCGTTAATGCGATTAACATTGAAGTACTGCAGCAATACACTGCATCGCCAACGCCGAAACGTCTATGCAGCCGGGCTCCTGTCTGGCGCTCCTTACTGCAAACGTTGCTCCATATTCTGGTACGGCTGTGAAATCCTCGCGTGGCGAGTGCTCATTTACGCCGAGCTACGCAACAATTTAAAGGATCAGTTTTCTCACTGTATACTGGCACATACCCTGCTATCGAAGTCAACGTCAAAAGTTTCCTTGAAGACCGGCACACACCCGAGGCGCATACCCAGTGACCGAAGTTAGTATCAGAGGTTCATCGAAGAGCAGCCCAGATGTTTGGGTCAAAGGGGTTCGTTGAACAGCGGGACATGCTAAGGGATCCAAGTTGGTCCGACGGTTGGTTTCGACCATTGTTCCCTCAGAACAGTAACCTAATCAAAAATAACTTACAGCGCGAAGGACAAGGACAGTGATAGACGACATACATAGCGCTGACTTCCAACAATATTTTATTGCGTTGCCACATCGTGTTTATATATGCAAGAAGAGGTATGCGCAGAAAATGTACGACCGTCACATGGGCTGTTCTAACAGCAAGTCATTGAACTAAGAACATGGTCACCTGAAAAAATAAAAAAATGAAAATAAGAAATTAAGCATTACGATTTCTATCTGTTTAGATACGCGACTTCACCAGGGGTCAGCGCGATTGAGGGCGCACTAACGCAAATACTACCATGTTTTCTGATGAAATCAGCTTCACTGTTGACTTGCTGACTTGCTGTTAGAACACCCCATGTGACTGTCGTACATTTTCTGCGCATGCCTCTTCTTGTATAGGTACACACGATGTGGCAACGCAATAAAATATTGTTGGAAGTCAGCGCTGTGTATGTCGTCTATCACTGTCCTTGTCCTTCACGCTGTACGTTATTTTTGATCATGAATAACCATCTAGCCCAAGCAACCACCCTAGTAACCTAATGTGCTACCCATTTAACCATGGACTACCCGATGGCCCATGTGGGCGTGAAAACGCTTAGGGTCATAGATAGGCAGGCCCCGCAAAATACGTGAATTACCCAAGGAATGTCAAGTGCATTAGCTGATCTCAACTTGGAGCTCTTCGTTGAATAACGTCGGTGCTTCACTGACGCGCTCTATATAGCGATTCCTGTTACGAGATATCGCTTGAGACAGAAGTCTTCACACCAGTTTCTATTACGTGTGCTTTCCCTCTACTTGACATTTCAATTCAGCTACTTAGCCACCACCCAGCTGCTGAAGCGGGCGCTGCTATATTTAGTAGCACTTCTCAGCCTAGCAAAACCTCCACGTTCAGCGTTTGTTGAGTGGCAGAGGAGTCTTGACGCATTCTTCAAGCAACTCCTCGTCGCGAAAAGTACGATAAGTGCTACCAACACATTGTCCATCCCTGTACAGCGCTTACATGGTGGCAGAGAAGTCTGAAGCTGATTCACAAGCAATCTCTCATTGAGGAAATCGACCATTGTCGCTACTGAAACCCAATGTCAGGGGCCGACGCTGTCTTTCTCCGTAGAGTCGACCAAAAGTTGAACCTCGAATTGCATTTTCTGCATAGTGGAGTTGCGGCCGCGCTTCTATTTCATTGTATAGCCTTCTTCTATCTCTTGAGTGTAACGCAATCTGCTCTAGGGAAATGCTGCGAGACCGATGTGAAAGGCCGAGCTGAATGCGCTATATTGTTTAGGCTGAGTGGTGAGGACGTGTCGGTTTTACAATATGTGCCATTGGCAATGTCGGAGCTTCTAGAACAACTAGCAGTGAAAGTGGGCCGTAAGTTATATCATGGCAGCTGTGTGGGAACAACGCGTACAAAATGCTGTCACATTTCCGCCTTATATTGCATACTACGAGGGACGTTCAGAAAGTAAGTTCCGTCATTTTTTTAAACAGAAGGTGTTACACCAGGTGAATCAAACAATAGCCATAAGAATCCACGCCAGTTTCTCGTTCAACGACAAAAGGAGCGTCAGCGGAGGAGGAATAACACATGCGCAGAGTGCCGAAGAAGAGAGAGTAGCAGCAGACCGGCGTGCCCGAGGTTATTCGAGTGCAAATCACGATGGCAGACATACGTGTGGTGATGACGTGGTCGCCAATATAAGTGCATGCTGTTATCCAGCATGAATGGACACGTGGGACTAGTGTGTCCATCATCCATGAAAGATTACAAATTGTGTATGGTGAAAAGGTCATGTCTGAGGCCTTGCATCGCAGGGCACTGAGTCTCACCAGAGTGGTTTCTTCAAACTGATTGCACGCTACGACAAATATATCACTGTCGGTGGCGACTATGCGAAAAAATAGCGAGAGGTTCATAGTTCATGATTCCATGGTGTATTTTTTTTTTCGCAAGAAAGTTTCCGTGGGAAAATAAGTGACGAAACTTTCTTTCGGAACGTCCCTCGTACAATGCCGTTGCAGTCATAGTATGCGCCACTACAGCACCGTCGAAGCTCCGATTGTAGACGGCGGTAACTTTCTTTTTCTTCCACTTGTTGTTTACTGTTTTCTATTATCATAGCTTTGAAGAATCAGCTTTTCTAGCCACTTCGAATCAGAATTTTCAGCCTTCTTCTGCGGGGTTAAATCGAAAGTGCAAGTCAGTTTTCCGCGCTGCATTCACTACTTCCATGCTCCGTCCCAGTGCAAATAAGCATCTACGAGCGCTTTAGACCACTCCTTTATGGTGGCCCAGAGAGCAGGCAATCAAGTTAGTCTCGTGAAGTATACACCATCGCATTAAATGTAATGTGAAGCCCATGAGTTCGTACCAAGCCTGGCTATGGCTGTGTTTGTCAAGTTGCACATGTTCTTTTAGACGAGCGGCAAGTTCCCTTCCAAGTTAGGACACTCTCACTTGCCTACGCTATACTCAGAACACAGACACCACATACAAACAGATGTTCGTGTCACACCGACTGTCATTTTGTGAGATTCTGCACTCACAACAAAAAATCCAATTGCGTGGAAGTGCTTCGAAGCAGTCGAGCCAAACAATTTTTATGCAAAACGCGCAGCTCGTACTTTTAAGGAAGAAAATTGAGGGTGGCAATAAATGTCTGCAGAAAAATTGCTTGTTACCAGAGCATTCCTTCAATTACCTTGCGAATACCACACATCCCTTTAGAGATTGATGCAGCGGAGCTGCTACCAAACCGCATAGATGTTTCATTTTCCTGCTCACAGACCGCGCTTACTTAGTTTACACCCCGATAGTTCACCACGAGCCTATCTATTGCATGTAATAATCTTCCCACAGGGGAGTCTTTAAATCCCACTGCTTCTCGGATCCATGCGCTCGCTTCTACCGCTTGCAGCTTTGTATAATGGGAAGTACATTTCATTGAAGCACGTTCCATCATTGGCTCGTATTACAGCAACAGCTACTATCGCCTGTACGTTGCAATGCAGGCAAGACGTAAGCGCAACCTGGTGGTCGTTCGACGGAAAGCACTGCCGGCCGTGGCACTTTCCCAAGGGCCTCTGTCCGGACTTCGCGGAGACGGACGTGTTCGCCAGCCAACAAGAGTGCATGCGCCGCTGCTTCCCGCTGCGCCGCGTGTCGGTCCGGAGGCACGCCGGCAGGAGGCCCCGCGCTCCGTGCAGAAGGCCCAAGGCGGGCGCTGCCTGCGACGTGGGCGTGGTCAAGTTTCCCTACTTCGCGGACATTTCGCCCGGCAGCGGCCGCGTACGCTGCCTGAAGTCGTCTGCTTCACGTCTGCTCGACCATCGTTGCCTGATTGGCTCCAACCGGTTCCTCTCGGAGGCCGCTTGCAGGAGGACGTGCGTGGATAGCGCCCCCGAAAGGAGGCCCAAGTATATATTGGCCTGATACGCTTGCGTCGTCGAACGGACGTTGTATCGGCAGGACTGCAAGTTTCGCGACGCTTAACGCTTACCTGCCAGAGCCATTTCGAGCCTTAGGTGTATAGCTATTCAATTTTTATTCGCTATCAGAACATCCAATTAAAGCTTTCCCGTTTAGCACTGCAAGTAAAACTTCTGTCAGCCAATTTTCCATGGCGTCCTCTTTCATGGAAGCTTGCTCGGCAATATATCCTAATTGTACTTCGTGGGTGCTCAGCTTTCGGTGCGTTTGAATGTCACTTTCGAATACCGTATTTTCCGCACTGTAGTCATTTGACTATAAAAGTTGGGAACTATAAAGCTAGGGGGGTATGGACTATAAATAATTATTTTTTTAGATCGGAGGCGCGGTTTCAGAAAGTAAGGCCACAATGCGCCTGCAAATTATTCCCGGGCTACACAACATAGCAATATCAGCTTCGCAATTATCTTCCAATATTCAATTATTTAATTGTGTCTACACCACTCGATTCCTAACTTGTTTAGTGGGCTATGTGCCACAATTTCGAGGTCATCATCACTCTAATCTACCACAGCAGCTTCAAACCCTATATGTAGCATGTTATGATAGTAAAACTGGCTTTGCCATGCTATTCGTGGTCCAGAACATTTCGATGTCCACTAATTCCAATGTGTTACCATTGTTGAGCCTGCAATATAACAGCTGTTCGCTTTTGTCAAGTGTACCTGTTGCTATTTGCGCAGATCTGCTCAATCCTTTTGGTACTGTGATGGTCTTTGCATTGCGGGTACATTCGTTGTCCTCCGACGTTACAATTCACCGCTGCAAGCCTTTTGTGCTTGCTCTCCTTCGGTGCCAGTCTTCCGGCTCCAAGGGATCCCATGCAAGCATGTTTTCGAACATACACTAGAAGGCGGCAAATGTTGGGCCGGTATTTTGTAGCGATGCCTTTTCCGATTCTATGCTTTTTCAGGCTTTTCGCGCTTGGCCAGTGGTCAGAGCGGCGGTCTGTCCACGTTATCAAAGGGCTCAGGTGGCCATGTGTGGTGGATGATAAGAATAGCATATAATAAGGCATAAGGCATCGCTACAAAATAGCGGCCCTGCATGGTCTCTAAAATAAGATAACTCAGAAAAGGCGTCTTGCGTTTAACCGAAGATACTGAGTCTTATCGGCCCAACGCAAGCAAAGTTCTCTGCACCACCTTATCGTTCCGCACATGCGCAGTTAATTTACGTAGCACTGGTTTTCCGTGCCAGTATGCGAAGTAAACGCTGTTGTGAGTAAACGCCTACGACGAAGCCTCTTGCTGAGTGCACCATAATGGCGACCACCTGCCGGCAAAAGACTAACCGCCGGCTGTTCCAAGACCGCGACTCGAAAAGCGCAAGATCGAGCTCTGTGGACAGCGGCCTGTGGGCAATTTACAACGAGGTTAGCGCAACCGCAGATCAGTCGACGCGCGCTTCGGCGCCGACCGCGAGCGAAGCGCCCAGCTTGTGTGAGCTACCCGCTCCGACGCCACCGCGACCAAGTCGTAGGTCGCTTCCCGCGCAACAAACGAAATGCGCTTCTCAGCTGGCCAGGGATACCTCGAAATCCCCGTCAACGCTCAAGAACAAGGTTATCGACATGTTCAGGCGCAATGGTGGACGAGAGGAGGAGGAACTGGAGCTGTCGTCCACGTACGTGACAGGCGATATGTGGACAGTAAGTGCAAATTTATTTTTTTAGACCTGTCGAATTGTCCGTTCGCACCTCGAAGGCCTATGAAAGCTAGGTGAACTCGCGAATCGTGAGCATAACGCATCGGTGTGGCTAAAGTACATAAGAACTACACAGTTAAAACTAAAAAAGGACAATCGCGCAAAAGTGATTATTTGCGATAGATAGTGAATCGCTGCCAAAAATTATAGCATTCGTGATTTATTTTCATTTTCATTGCCTAGTCGCACTGTTTTGCGTGCACTTCGGCAAAGCATGCTAGTAGCACTTTGGCAGAGTTCCTAAGACAAGCATGTTTTCAAGGTATGTGTGTGCAGTCATTAATTCAAGCTGTCCATTGAACTTGGTGCAGAGGTAAATTTTCTACGTGAACATTGCCATTAAATGAAAGCCGCCGACTCTGCGTTTAAAGTAGTTCCTGTGGCTATAGCTCCGGTAAATGTACGACGATGAGTGGAATTCATCGAAGCAGCTAAGTCGAGGCACTGAAAAAAAAAAAAAAATATCACCGCCTCTTCCAGTGCATGAAGATGGTTGAACAGCGAAGCTGTGTTAGTTAAACCGAGTGTTACACCATGCAAGTCAAACTTGGCGAGCAGTCTATATCGTAAATCTTTTGTTTCACTGTTCGTTCACCTTATTTTCGCCTTTGCGTGCTTCGCGTGGTGAGCATGCTTTAAGAGTGCTTCTTTTTTTTTTTGCGGTCCTTCCAGTTTCTTTATTTGCGCGTGAGGTTTCTGTCTGTGTTTTGCCGCGCTTTTTTTTTGCGTACTAGTTGCTCCGCCCCTTTTTTACGCGCCAGTAATGAGAGCAAGTTGAATAGGCGTATGGTGGTGCGATTAAAAGACAGGACAAAAAAAGACACACAGGGGCACACACAGTCCCTGTGTGTCTTTTGCCCTGTCTTTTAGTCTCGCCACCGTACACCTACTCAAGATGCGTTACCAACAATCCCACATCACAACCCTCATGAGAGCAAGGTTTGGCGTGAAATGAAAACCATCTAATTGTTTTCACTATTCATTTTGTGTGTAATCTTGTATTTGCTTGGTCTTGTGTTGTCTCTTCTACCACTTGATCTTTAGTTGTCATCTCTTGTGTCTGCACTGCTCGGTGTACCTCCTCCGCTTGCAGTGCTTTGTCTGCACACGTTGAAGCTTGCATTGCTTGCTCTTGAGTTGACGTCTGATGACGGCGTGTACATTTCACAATCGCAGCCTTGTGCTTCAAAACTAAATCTGTCCGTCACGTAAGGCAATGAATCGCTCATACTCCCTTAAGCAATGACTCATACCCCCGCAAACGCGGCCTCCCCATTAAGACGACAGAAGTGAAATTCTACGCTCGAATGACGAGCGGCAACGCAGCCAGCTGTGGAAGTAGACGACGACTATCGAGCCATTGCTTATGGTGACAGTTTTAGCGAACTCCGACAATGACAGCACAGGGTCCGCATAGACAGCTTCACATCAAAAGAGCGTAGTGACAGTAGCGTCATCTCGCGCAAAACACGAGATTCCCCGGTACCATGGCAAGCCGAAATAGAGAATACGAGTGAGAGCCTGGTATACAGCTTCGCCCTGCTTCAATGACATCTAAATACACGAGAATGGAATCTTTTTTTTTTTGTTTGCAGCGACTGCATTTATTTTGATTAGATTTGTTGCACTTAAGAGATAAGGTCAAGTATATTGACCGTAGAAAGTACATTTCTTTTTATATTTGGACCATGACCTATTGTAACTCTTGAAGATTGTAGGTAATTTTAAAGAAATGAACTGTTAAGTTTAAAATACCAAATTAGCCAAAGAACACGACAACTCGATAAACTGCACCTCATAATAAATCTAAAGAGGACAAAATTTATCAATGTACACCGCCTTGAAATGTACCACTAATTTGCGAGTAGAACGCTGCAAAATTTTTGCAAAAATTGTAGCAAGTTCACGCAACTTGTAAATTTGTGCATCAGATTTGTTAGCTTTAGATAGCCTAATGAATGTAGCTTACAGAACTGCGATATGTTTTCGTTGCAGAGTTATGAATATAGGGTTAGGGGGGGAGGGGGCAAACTTCGGGCTTCAATTTTATTCAGTTTATTTCAAGCTTACGAATATTTTGAAGCTTTTTTTTTAAATGTTGCATACTCCCAAACCAAAATTTCATCGCTATAGTAACTACAATGTCAGTTTCTTTTTCAAAGGTAACAAATTGCATTCATGTCGGTCCAACGGTTGTCTCATAAATGCATTTCTGCCTTTCACGTGCACTTTAATAAGCGGCAGTGAAGTTGGCCATGACCTAAAGCCTTCCCAGGTATTTTTCGGAAGCGACACCCACAATGCTGTGTCTTCACCTGTCGCATTCAAGTTGCACTTTGCAGTGTTGAAAAGAGCGTATGACAACAGAGCGGTCAAAGAGTGGTGCACCTCGATTATGCCTTCTGTGCATTCGACGCATAGCGCCGAGAGATTGTAACGTCGACTACCATGTGATAAAGGCAGGCCCCTCATTTCGCGGTGACCAAAGTGTAAGCGCGCCAGGTTTCTTTCAAAGAAGATTTGCAAAAAAAAAAAAACGAAATACTTTGCGCCGAGGCAGCCTAGGTTCGGTTCCGGCATGCGACAGGATAACGCCGCTCTCTGAACTTGTGTTTCAATGCTTCAGTCTTTCTTTTTTTCACGGCGCTTCTTTCACTACATTGTAAGAACATTTCTACCACAAGCTCAAATGTTCCATTCAATAATATTTCACACTCATTTCAGTAACGGTAAATGCGGATACTCTTTTCTATCGTGAAGTGCAGCAAATGCGCACCTCGATGCCATCTTCTTTCAGTGTCATTCTTTGTTCTTGTGTTAAATAAATTGCATTGTTTTCCTTTGTTTCAGCCTACCTGCCGAGCCCGGAGTGTTCAACATCGGCCACTGCCAGAACGTTTTCCAGATTTCTTCAGACGCTCCTTCAGACGAAAATCCTACCGTGTACAGAATCCTCGCTCACATTTGCCGTAGACGTTACCGTGCTCAAAAGGCACAAAAAAAGTATGCACTTCGCTTCCAAGCTCAAGCTTCTCAACATTGTAACACTGTGTATCGACTATATATTACTGGTGTCTATATTAGGCACTCAGAAGGTCACATAAAAGTGGCCCTTTTCGAAGACGATCGGTGTTCAAAACGTTTCGCTACTGAGTTGAGCTAATGGCAAAAAAACAAAGCAATTAAGACAGTTCATTTTGCCTAGCACTCGATATTTGAAGGTATGACCTACGCCTGCAGCTAATAGCCCAGTTCCTAAAGCACAGCACCCATGTCTGTTAGCATCACGGTGAAATACTTGCTCTGCGCAAATGTACATATCTGTGTTTATTTTTATGCACGCCAGTCAGTCCGGTATGTTTAATACCCCTTGCTGACGAGTCTTACAAAAACCCACGGATTGTGCCAGCGTGTAGCGCGCATTTTTGATTCCGCAAGCCACGCATGACTGCGTTTAATTGTTAGACCATCGTTATGTACATTTGTATTGTCACTTTTACATGACAATGTAAAGCGTGCTTACCTCAATAAAACACACGAAAACTATTACCAGTTCTCCTATTTATTGCAGCAGACTCAATGCTCATATAGGATTGCTCATACAAGGAACTTGTGGTTGCGCAGAAGCTCAGCAAAATAATACAATGCCACTCTGTATCAGTTGCATATCCGCAGCTTGAACCCCGAAAAGCCTGAGTTGATGAGTGCTGCATTGAATACAAAATTAGGAATCGGCGTAAATACCTTGTTTTTCTTTACTCTTTTGCGTTGCTTTCTTTAGTATTCATTCTTATCATGCGTGCCTTCTTTTTTTTAATCCAGCCACCAGTGGTATCTAATAAAGAGTTTTCCACCAGCGTGGTAATCACCGTATTATTGCTTTCATTTCTTTTTGAACACTGGGATACACTGAATTACGCTGTCCTGTTTACACAGCCGCTTCGCTCCTTTCTGTCATTCATATAGGAGAATGTAGTTAACGTTTCTTTTTGTTGTTGCTGCTGTTTTTCGCTTTGTATTCACATGTATTCTATCCTAATTTATGGTATGCAAAATACGCTGACGTACACGTAAAGACATGCGATACTGCTGTCATTTCGATAATCGTGATGGTGATGTGCCCTGGGTAGTTGTAAGAAACGCGCATATAATGAAACGAAGAACTAGAAGATAAAGGTTGGGGACAAGATCATAGAGTGGTAATAATCTGCTCAAATCAAGGGAATGAAAAATTGCACTCAGTGAAATAGAAAATTGCAGCATGAACTGTCCTCGTATGTCGTTCTTCTCCGGAAAGTTGAAGAGGGAAAATTAAAAAAATTAAATGTGGCATAAAAACGCTTATACTTGCATACCGCACGCAAATGAGAGCGGTCATATATTATCTGAAAAAGAAAAATAGCAGCGTAACGCTCAGCACCCATCTTACAGTTCAAGCGCTTGCTTCGAAAGCCAAAGTTAATGGCTTTAGCTCCTAATATACCGCTACCATGCTTGCTTCGTCATTGAAATTGCAATTTCAAAAGTTCGGTAGTCTGTACGAAAAACCAAAGTATGTCATACACATCAAGAATAAATGTTTCGTAACTGATGCCAGACATATATTTCTGGTCTATACTGTAACTTGAACCACCCCGCTTTTATGGTGTTCTAAATGTTCCTATCCGGCCCATTTATTCTACGACGAATTCTTTTACTTTCGTTCATCTTTCAGTTATTTCGACCAAAGATACTAACTTTTCGTTATTTCATTTCAAGTACAACAGACACTGTTTCTGGCTTTACAGGCACAGGACATTTACATCGGTAAGGGAAAAAAAAGACAGGGCTGCAGTTTCTCTCGTGCGAGATTTGCTTGCCATTATCGCTTTTAAAGAACAGCAACCCGATCGTTTTTTTTTTACTTTTTGTTAATATTACTTTAGCAAATGTTTCTGGCTTACCAGACTATGAGGAAAACATATCTAACAACTCCAACATATATGGGATATTAGGCATGGAAGGGCTAATGTCGTAAAAAAATAACATGACCACATTTTGGAACGCGGCGCAACCGTTTCCGCCACAAAGATACACGATCGAAGCGCCTAAATGCCATGAATCAGCACCGGGACATAAGAATCCAGAGTAATCCGAAGACGGCCAGCTATCACTTCATCTCGTGGCCGCGGCAAAAAGCATCTCGGCGTTAAGCACTCCCCTTCCTTCGAGCAATGGCCGACGTCAGCGTTGCTTCGCTTCCATGCTTCAGCTTAGACGAGAAGATACTGCAGATTCTGTGGGGTACGGCATCATTCTTAATTTTTGCTTGATTTATCCTGTCTTCGCGGTGTCAAGCATGCGACGCACCGAGTGCACGGAAGGACGCACCGAGTGCACATACGGAAGCAAAGATAGCAGAGATGGCCGACGAGCTTACGTATTTCAGAGAATACGTAAGCTTGTCGGCCCTCTCTGCTATCTTTCCTTCCGTGCGTCTGACAAGCTCTTGTTAGCAAAAACACTACGCCGGGTTTTATTGAATGCTTCGCCTGGTAGTCTGCTTGTGATATTTTAAAAAATTTGATGAATTGCTAGTGTCACGGTAGGCCGTTAGGCGAAATTGCATTGTATAAGCGCGAGTTAGCGTATAGGGTTCAAAGAGCGACAATCACGCTGACCTTCAAGCTTTTCGACGGTTATTTACGCCAATGGGTGCGCGTTTGTTAGAAACTGCGGTGTCAAAGCGCGCGCATTGTGCCCTGTTCCAGATGAAGGTGTCCAGATGGAAGAGCTCCTCGAATTTTCCTTCGAGCGCGTGGGAAAACTGGCTGCCGAGAGGGGCGTCGAGCTGGACGACGGCCACAAGGAGGAGCTATGGCTCTACGTGCAGCGAATGAAGGTGAGCGCTGCGCAGAAAGGCTTACGCTCATGATAAAAAATGACGCGCAGCGCGAAGGACAAGAACTGCAACAGACGACCTACACAGCGCAGTGTGTGTCGCCTCTCGCAGTCCTTGTCCTTCGCGCTGTACGTCATTTTTTATCATGAATTACCAACTAGCCCAAGCAACCACCCTAGCTTACACTCATCTCGAGAAAGGATTATTGCTTTTCTATTTGTGTGCCCCGTGTCCTGTGAGACGGCTATGCACATTATTTAGTGGCATAATTAATGCACAATTTGCTATTTACTTAATGATTTAAAAGCGCAGTGCACTTTAAATGCGTGCGTCCACGTCTTATTGTACGCAACTGCTTTGTATAGGGGGTCTACGCACATAGTCACAAATTGCCTTCTGGGATTTTACGTGCCAAAGCACAATTTGATTGAGGCACGTCGTAGTCGGGGTGTGCCTCAATCGGAGTGCCGCAATTCTGACCACCTTTGGTTCTTCAACGTGAGCCTAAATTTAAGTAGACGAGAGTTTTTGCGTTCCTCTCCCATTCAAACGCGACCACCGTGGCCGGATCCACATCCTCGAGCCCAGGAGCGCAATGCCATAGCCACTAAGCTACCGCGGCGGATGGGCCTGGTTCAGTTAATTGAACTTGTAGACCGTGCTCCTTCCCAGGATATATCCTGGGAGAATAAGCGCGGATTGAATTCAGATCCATGAGTATTAAATGCACCACATTGGTAATATTAAGCTGATTTCCCGAACCGGAGCTTTCTTTTGTCCCAATTTATTAAAAACTGTTCAGTCCCGGTTCAACTCCGGGGAAACAAATACTTTGAACTAAAACTAGAATATGGTGGTTTGAATGATGTAATAATGGTTACTGGGGAACAGCATCAATTTTGTACAGAAATTCGATAGTGCAGACTCGAAATTGTGCGCGCACTGTTCTTCAGGCCTCAAGTAGCACGTCACAAGCAACACCTCTTTTCTACGGCGCCCACTTCGGTTTGCATGCCCGCGTGATCAAAAGCTATCGCCGATCCTGAAAACGTTTCATTTTCGCGATTATATTGACACGCGTTTAAATTGTTTCTATTTTCGGTGAATGATCTTTCACAAGTCTATGTTCCAATGTTATCGCTCAGTGCAAGACGCGCCTTTGTGGATCGGAAGTTTCCAGAATGTTATCACTGGCTCTATACATTCTCCGTCGTCACCGAACCTTGTGTAATCTGACTGTAGGCATGACGCGAATTGCGCAGTACTTTATGGAAGGCATGCGGGAATCAGCGATTACACTGGAACTTTCGTCGAGTCATGTACAAAGGCCGACGTGCTTCACCCGCTGATCAGATTTTGTAGAATCGCCGACGGTTCTCACCTCTATCGTTGTGCTTTGGATGTAACCTGTCTTTCAGGGCACAGGTTCACCAAATTAAGTTAGTTTCGGGATTCAGTTTTGGCTACTGTGCTCTTCACCATCACTAAAATGTGACATTTGGTAGAAGTGCTTCGTAGTGCGCCGGAAACCCCCTGCAAGCTAAAGCCGTGAGGACATCATCAACGTCGTCACGGACCGTCGTGCTAGTCGCAGAGGCTGCAAAAATTAACCCCGGAGCATAGATTACTTCTATCTTAACCTTCCAGGAGGATCAAACCCTTTCAACAGCTGAAATGACAGCAGCCTCGCCCCCATCATGGTGTAACAACCCAGGGAGCCATCGACCTTTCACTGACCATTGGCTGAAGACCCGGAAAAATGGCTGGAGACGTATGGAAGGGTCGCGAAGTTCAACACCTGGAATTCTCAGGACAAATTATGCCGTTTATACTTCGCTTTGGGAGACGCCGCGAGGGCCTGGTTCGAGAATTGGCGCTTGACCTTATCGGGGTGGGACCTGTTTAGGAACAGCTTTCTGCACACCTTTAAAGCATCGTGCGCAATGAAAGTTCCGGAGCTCTGCTAGAAGCTGGAGTGAAGCTCCCGAATCGAAACATTGCCGAAAACATTACACTGAAGAGATGATCCGCTTCTTATACCACGCCGACCCGAACAAGTTTGAAGGCAAGAATGTTCGCTTCCTTATGCGCGGTGTACAGCACGAGCTCTTCGCCCGATTGATTCACTACCTACTCAAGGCCATCTCGTAATTTTTAACGGAAGCCACGGGCATCGAGGAGACGTTGGAAATGCGCCCTCGGTAATATAACCGCCAAAGTCTCTCGCCAAAAAGCGAAATCCAAGTACAAGGCTCCGACGTACTCTGAAAGACCATCAGAACCGTTGTAAGCGAAAGACTGCGCAGGGTGTTTTCTTCGATGCAGCCTGGAAGAGCCTCAATTGCTGGCGTTGTTCTAGAGGAGATTCAGCAGTTGGAATTCCTGAATCGTTGCAGCCCCAGCCGGAAGCGACCACAGACGCCACCGTCGCCCGCCGTCAGCTTCCCTCTGCGCGCCCGCATCAGGGCCCCGTAACACCCCAGTTCCGTCACAACTGCCACCTCGAACAAAAAAAAAAGGAAAGGAAGAGACGCACAAACGGAACAACCCAGCAATCCATCTCTCGCAGGCCTCTATTTGGAAAGAAAGGGTATTTTTTTTTCTCACAACGACACAGATGGGCAGACGCAATTATCACTTCAGGAATATTTGATAAGTGCGGCCTTCAGCATCGAGGTCTGGTTCCGAATTTCACTCCAATTGGCAAAAACTTTACGTACGATCATGTACGTGCTGTCGGTGCGCAGGAATATGTTGACGTAGCCTGCTACAGTTACGCTGATAGTGACATCTGGCAAGGCAGTCTAAACACTATGCAGGTTCTAGAGAACATTTCTTGCATTCTTTTTCTAGTCTTGAAAAACTTGAAACCTAGCTTTAGATGGCTACGTTGCTACCGAAACCTTTAGGCGAACGCACCAGCAAAACACAACATACATTTTAGCAAGTAATTCAAGCTTTAGTTCAAATTCGTCACATGTCCCCAACATTCTCATGGTTCACAGATACGCCCCGGCATCGTTTTATTCTTTGGTTTTTATTCTTTGTTTTGTTATCCCGTTCCTGTTTTTGTGCTTCTTTGTATTACTGCCTTGTATTCATTGTGTTCAAGTATTTTTATTGTGTCATTGTATATTATTGTACTGCACGATTTTAATATTGTGCTACTGCTAGATGTACTGTATTCAATAATTCTCAATTTCTGTGCTGTATATTTGCTCCCAAGCTTCTCGCTATCTTCTTGGTGTGGACAGTAGTTCTGGTAAAACTCTTCTGCATTTATCTCTCGCCTATGTAATGCCCAGGTTCTGTGCCCTTGGGGCTAAACTAATGAAGTGAAATGATAGCGGTAATATGTATACGGAGGTGCTGCAACTTCATTTTGCGTACAACGTACGTTCGCAGGCCGAGCAGCCAGACTGGGTGTCGCTGTCCCACTACCAGGACCGCTCCTCAAGGCAGCTCTTCGACTCCTGTTTAGATTTCACCGGTGCCACGCACTTTCATACGGCACAGCTCACATGGGACACGTCGTCTTGGAACCAGTCATGTCATGCCTCCTTCAGCCAGGACTCATTAGAGACCACAGCTTTGCCCTGTGCAGAGATAAACAGTGCGGGCAAGGCCAACAGCGTCAAGACCAAGTCCTCCAAGCGGACGTGCAAGACGCCCAAGACGTTCAGGCTTTCCAAGTATGGTCCCGCATGCACTTCTCTAACTGGTTTAAGTTAGGGACGCCGTATTGAGCATCGTTCAGTCTTTCAGTGGCGAAGCTTGTGATAAAATTTGACAATACCGCTAACTTAGAAGTCCTTACGATTCCTACACGTCCTTGCATTTACGTGTGGGCTTGCTTGGGTGCGTGCGTGGGAATGTATGCTTGTGTTCGCCTGTGCGTGTTTGCGTGCGTGCGTGCGTGCGTGCAAACAGGCCATTTTGGTCCAATGCCCCCCAAATAATATCAAAGCGGCAAGTAATACTGACAGACGGAGAGTTGTACTTCCGTATAACATACGGAGAATCCGCAAAGTTTGGATTCTAATATCTAATTCCATGTATAATATTGATTGTATTTATTTGTGAACATAAAGGAAGATACATATGTAAGATTTAAAGAGGTTATTTACACCTTCAACTGCATGCAGTGTTGCTCTCGAGTCGGTATCTGAGCCCACTGGGTCCAGTGTCCATGCTGCTCAAGACGATTGCCTTTGGTTAATGCTTACCCATTCGTTGCTGTTCATCGAGCAGATGTGACCTGAGCCCGATCTCTCCCAAGCCGAGGGCGCCGGTTCGCCGCTCGCGCAGCAAGGTTGCCGCCCTGCTGAGCCGTTTAGTGCGCGAAAGGACCACTAAGGAGCCGCAGGAGGATCGTTTCTTTACACGAGGCATTTGGCCTTCGTGGCTCAACTTCAATACGACGCCCAGGGTAAGCCGTGACGCACAACGCTACACTTCTGGCAAGTTAAACTTTAACAGTATACGAAAAGGGGGATGGTTATATCAAAAGTTCTGATAGAATATGTCGTCTTTAATGACACTGCTTTGGAGAGAATAAGGGTCTGTATTTTTTAGAACGACAGACAGCTGAGCTGGTTGGTAAGGATTCATTATGCAAAAATGAAGTGAGGCGTGCAGACAGGACACAAGAGTAGAGAAGTGGACAACACGAACGCCGACTATCAATTGAAGGGAGCACTGAAGCGAAAAAAGAAAAGGCACAAAACTCATCTGCGCAAGCTCAGGAATGGTAACACCACGTGTCAGTCCGGTACACGTGCCGGTCTACGTGAGAGATAACTGTTAAGGCGCTTAATCTTTTCTTGATGTAAAGTAATCGAAGGCTGGCTCACGCACGCACTTCCACCATTATAGATATGCCATGCCTCTACCATAAGGCGCGTATCTTCATTCTTATGCCTGTACGATATCGCGCATTCATCTAACTCTGACGTGCAGTTACAATCTTGGCAATGTATCAATCAGGCTAATGGAACATTAAAGATCGTAAACCGGTGGATCGCCTTCTAATGTTTCCCTACATTGCCAAGCTGGCCGGAAGCTTTTGATTTACATTATCTTAAACGTGTGCTACAGCTTCGTAATTATCATGTTGGCCGCTACTTCTAATAACTACCGTGCAATTTTTATTACGGAATAGAATAAAAGGAGCAGAGAACAAGCTATTCAAGCACGCACGGGCGAAGCTAAACTCACCGGCCTTCGTTATGTAGACGGGAGATTAGCCGCCTCCATGAGCAAGCTCAAGCCCGCCTCTAAATTCTTTGCTGAAATACATGTAAATTGGAAAGATTATTCCCTTAGGATACCGATTTGGAAACACAGGCGACATTTTAAGCGAAAGCGCTCACCCACTGTGTTACGGTCATCTATATATATATATATATCATGTTTCTTCAAGTTTTTTTCAAGAAACAGCACCAAAAAGTAAATGAGTTACAAAATTAAAAGAAAAATCTACAGGGCAAGTTCACAACTCCCAGCATATACGAAAAATATACAGTGTAAGCTCCACAGTACAAATGAACAATTTCGATATCGTTCTCAAGAGTGGGCCAGGAAGACAATGTAATGGTGCCCTTGCGTTCACTTACAGACGAGGATGTTATGGTCAGCGCAAAGGGAGATCACAAACATTTAAAAATCTGGCACTTCGCTGAGGCACCAAACGTCCACGAGCACACCTACTGCTCGTGGGTCTCAGTGCAACTCGCTGCGGTTACTCAGTTGCTATGGCGTCCCGCTCCTGAAGACGAGGTGGAAGGTTCGATTCCCGTCTTCGATGGCACTGCATACTGATACGGGCACATGGCAAAAGAAATCATGTGCTGTGTTTTGGGCGTACGATAAGAAAAAAAAACCTTGGGCATTCAAAATAGTAAGGAGCGGCCAATTACGGCGTCCCTTCACAATTTAAGGCGTAAAACCCAATAATATATTATTGGGCGCCGATGATACTACGACTCGCAATATCGCTGCTGCTAAGCTTGAAAATCGGGAGCATTATAAAAACCATTCATGATTTTTTTCTTACTTATTTAGGCTGAGAAGCAGTACGGATGCTATTAGCGCTCTTCTGCGCTAAGCCGTGCACGACGTCATGTGCAAAGCAAGTCACTTCAGCACGTAGAGTGATGCTGCGGGGTACGATCGAAAAGGCAAGGTTTGACCAAGGCTTGCAACATTTTTACAATGCAACGGCAGCGAAACCAGAGTATGAGCTGTAATTTATAAAATGCAATACTGACAAAAAACAGCATTCTTTATTAAGATATACCATAGCTTATCATTGTGCTGCCGAGTTTAGGGCTTCTGGTACCATCTGCGTTATGTCAGCGTGGACTCGGACACATACCTGTTTAGCACCGATCGCGATGCCTGAGTGGCTATGGCATCGCGCTGCCGAGCGCGAAGTCGCGGGTCCGACTCCCGATCGCGCTGGTCGCATTCCGACGGAGGTGGTATGCGAGAACGCTCGTGTACTTACGTTTAGGCGCACGCTAAAGATCCCGAGGTGGTCAAAATTATTCGGCGTCCCTCATAACACAGTGCTGTGCTGTTTTGAAGCGTTGTGCCCACAAGCTCAACACGTGCTCACTTCACCCTCGCAGCAATCCAGTCCCACAGCACAAGGCAATGGACGAACCAGTGCCGCCCTCCCCGGCCGCCAGAGGACGCCGTTGCTGCTGCGTTGGCTCGGCCGCAAGCGGTCGCACGGATACAGGGTGTCGACTGTGCGACAGCGACCTTGATCGAGGCTCGACAATAACATCCATGCCATCCGGAGTTTTTCCATCCTTGACAATGTGCACATGGCGGCACCCGAACTGGCTCGCCATCAAACTACCTTTCCGTGCTTCAATCTCCATGTGCACGCTTCTCGTTTTATCTACACTATACAAGGTGTTTCACCTAACTTGAACAAAGTATTAAAAAAGTGGGTAACTGCCCCTGAATGAAACCAATGACACGTGGTTTGCCATTATGCGGCACTCCAAAGAGTATTTTTTATATTCCGCTTAATTGGTTAATTAACGAAGATCAATTATGCAAAATGTTTATTACTCACTTTAGGGCCAAGTGAGTTTTGATACATTGTAGAGCACGCACGGGTCTTTCGCTCGAAGCACGGTTGAGAGGGCTGCAATATGATAGCGCAGGAGCGCAGTCACGTGGGTTTCTTTAAATGCTGGAACAAATCACGCTCCAGGTATGTTGGCACAATAAGATTGGATCGGTCATTTTTGAGCCTCCTACAACGTAACGAAACGCACTTGACCTTAAAGTGAATATTACAAAATTTTGAATAATTCATCTCGCTTAATTCACTAATTAGGCGTAATATACAACATTATATTGAGGAGCGCCACTTGGCGGCAAACCATGTCATTGGTTTCACCCAGGTGCGGTTAACCACTTCGTCTTAAAACAATTGGTTCAAATTACGTGAAACAGCCTTGGGCACCTTTCACCAGGCTTACGCAGTGCTCTGAATTTGTCATCTCGCTTCATTTGTCATCTCGTGTCATCTCGTTTCATATTTATCTCGACGATCCGCGCAAATTATGCACATTCTTCACTTTTATTCTCAATAAAAAGATGAGCCGTCCATATTTCAAACAAACGGGTCTTTTTCTTGTGGGCTAGCCTGAAAGCTATGGCTGGTGTGGACCAAATGCTACCAGCCCAGACTTTTATTTCGCGAACGACTTAGACTGAGACCTGCGAGACTTCTACCTACAAAACTTTACGCTTTCTACTTTGCACTATGCCTTGCACATCTTGTATCGAGAACTTGTCATTTCTGATATATACGATGTCGCGGCATGCGTTAGCCGACCTCGAGCGCTAACAGCCTGGCCTCCGAATGTAAGCGATATACGTTTGCTGAAAGGGAGATAAGACTTCGCCAATTACACATTCATGATAACAGATTACTCATAACGTGCATACAGTGGACATATAGCCCATCCAAGCTGGCTTAAGGAAGGAATGTTGTCAATTGTCCTGCGGATATAGATGCTGAAGCTTAGGGCGGACAAAAGCAAGACGAAGTAAGGTCTACTGTCCGTCTCGTGAGAGCGGTTCTAAATGACCTTGTACTATAATTCGTACATCAGCTTACCCAACTACTGCTTGATGGAATTGTTCAAGACCTTTTGAACCTAGCTATAGCTAATTCTTCAGAATACCGGCACCTCCTATTCCCTTCCCAAAAAATTCCATTCACATCAAAAAAACGCGTAATTTTTACCCGATTACCTTGTCGAATACCATTATCGAACTTTTGTCGTCATAGGGCTGGTCTGGCATGCTCCCCTGTGTGCCCAGTCCGGGGAGACGAGGAGACTATGGATATTTCTTTTACTCCGCCGCCATTATTGTTCCATAAGGAAAAACAATGTTTGTCAACATGTGTGTGGCTTAAACATTTCAATTCGGAATATTCTTTCACTAGGAGCTTCCTCTCTTCGAAACTACCACAGTGATGTTTCCTCAGCAGTGGAGGAATTCGCAGTTGTTTCAGGGAGGTTCTCTTAAATTTTTCATACGTTATATTTATTCATTTCCTTCTGACAATTTCACCAATTTTGGTATTAACTTCGTAACACCATCTGAACTTTGGACAATCCCACGAAGTGGGTATGCGCCATCATAGAAACAAATCCCATCCAATTCATCCGCCATCTTTGTTTTTGGTGCCCCACTTTTAGCCTCCTTGTGCATAGTCTCAATAAACCTCATCCTCTGTAGATCTCCCCTAAGCAACTTTCTACAAAGGATCACGTCCGCGCCATCAATCAGGTAATTAAGAAAGCTGTGGAGTACAGCTAACCTCTCCATTCGGCATTCATAGATTCTGAACATAGTTATTTGATTCAGCAGAGATACGAGCAGTCTTTGAGGCAATTTGTAATCAACAAGCACACGAGGCACACGTGAATATATTTCGAAACATCTACGAAGCTTCCACAGCTACCTTGTTTCTCCACAAGACAGAGAGACAGAGAGACGGACAAAGAACCTTAATGAGTTCCTGAGAAGCGCCGCACTTAGAGCAGCACCGCGGGTCGCAATAGAAGTAGATTACTTATCAAGAAATGGGTCAGGCGAAGAAAGAATCACTGCAATGCTATTTACTGCGCACTTGCAAGTATTCAAGCTATTGACTGGGAAGGCGATAAAGGATCCAAGCAACACTAGGAACAAAGTACAAAAATTGATTGAAGACCTTAACCGAGAAAGTCTATTAGGGCTGAAGATTAATATGCAGAATACAAAGGCAATGCTCAATAGTTTAGAAACGGGACAAGAGCTTATGATCGCCCATCAGCTTCTAGAGTACATGCAGGTGTACGTTTATCCAGGTCAATTACTTGGAAGAAACTTGAAGGTTTACAAAGAAGGTCGAGAACAAATTGAAAACCGCGCAAAGAGCCAGGAAACGAAGAATATTAGGCGTAGCATTAGGAGACAGGACTAAAGTGGTGTGGATCAGAAAGCAAACGGGGAGATGCGATAACCTGGTTAACATTACGAGAAAAAAAAATGGAGCTGGGGAGGCCATATAATGCGTATGGCACATAACCGGTGGATCATTAGAGTTACAGACTGAATGCCAAGGGAAGGGAAGCGCAGTCGAGAATAAGGAAATTTGCAGGCGCAAGTTGGAATCAGCTAGCGCATAGAGAGGTAATTGGAGATCGCTGGGAGATGCCTTCGTCCTACTTGCTGTGGACATAAAAACGGTTGCTGCTGCTGCTGCTGCTGCTGCTGCTGCTGCTGCTGCTGATGATGATGATGATGGTGGTGGTGGTGGTGGTGGCAACACTCATTCAGGTTACAATAAATTCTTTTTCATGTCAAAAGAGTGCTACTTGCATACTTGGATATTCGTCGTAGGTAAGTTCTGCTCCAATATTTTTTTGAATGCAGCTGAAGCAGTGTCTCAATGCGAAAGGTAGGACATTAAATTTTACATGTGTAAAAAAACAGTTAAGCGCGTACAAGTTGGGACCAACGCTGCGATTCCGCTCGAGCACTAAGCTGGGAGCATAAGCGATATTATCAGCGATATTTTTATTGTGCCTTGCGGTATGAACGGCAATGATGTGGGCAGGTTCAGGAAAGAATAATGTGCTTACAACTGGCTGTCGACGGGTGGCACTGCTGATCACGCCTGGAATGGCAGGTAAGTGTCTTAAAAAAAAAGACAACTACGAAACAACTCCCAGGTCGGCAGAAACCGCGGGCAAAGACGCGCCCTTGTTAGATTCATGTCTTTGAGCTCGGGCCCGGCATACCTGTAGGCATCATATTTCGGCCCCTGTCACCGACTTCTGGTAGCGATGTTCTCGTTTGTCAGCGTTCACATCCCTTCTAAAGAACACTAAATAACAAATAATTTGAGCTGTGTTAGCTAATTACGTTTTCACAATCTATAACAAATTTTACAGTAGCAGAAAAAAAAACGACTCTTTCCGCGAGAAGACGTTTCATAAGCCATAAGACACGCAAGAACTAAACACTGGTGGCGACGCCTTGAAGTTCTTGCTCCAGCACGCCATGACGGCATGATTCAGACGCCGTTCACGATGGCCTAATACGTAATTTCTAATCGGCAAAAATGAACTGTAGTGTGTTTTGAAAGATTCAAAGATTGCACATGGCAAGTTTCGGAAGCTTTTACTCAGCAAACGCAGCTAAAATGCGAAAAATAATCGGAAGGAAGGAAATCAACTTTATTCAAGATCCTGCAGGCCACGAGAGCTATGGGCTCTCATGGAGTGGGTTTCTCCCAGACCGAACCGGGAGGTTGAGTTTCCTGGCGGCGTCGTGGACCTGCTGGACGGCCCAGAGTTGGGGAGCGAGTTCGCTCCGGATTGCTTCTTCAAACTTGCGCTTGTCCTGTTCGCAGTTTATGTGAGCTTGCGAGCACGGCCAGAGTAAATGATAGACGTTAAGGGACGTATTGCAATTGGTGCAATAAGACTTGTCGTAGAGCTCAGGCATGTAATGGTGTAGTCTGTTTTGCGTGGGGTATGTGTCTGTTTGTAGCATTCTGAGTGTAACCGCTTGAGCTCGAGTGAGCGTGCGGTGTGGCGTGCTATACTCTCTGCGTTGTAGGTAGCAGTGTTTAGTGATTTAATTACATGTAGTGGGGGCTTCCTTATTCTCCGAGTGGTCGGGTGAAGCCGCGCGGTCTGTAAGCGCGCGCGCAGCCTCGTGTGCCGCCTCGTTAAGGTTGGGGACCTCACCGATCTTTGGTAAAATACTTTCAAATCCGTGAGATCACACTGACATACCGGCGCGGACAGCAGAGATACCACGGCACGTGAATTGTTAGAGGCCTTTCGTATTAAAGAGCGAGGTTCGTCTTGTATTATCGACATTCCAAACATGTAATTGAAAAGCATCTGCATCATGATTTTTGCTTTTTGCTTGTATTTTTTATGTATATCTTTTTGTTTTTCCACCCACTTCCTGAGTAACGCCTCTGTTGGCCCTGACGGTATTGTAATAAATAAATAAATAAATAAATAAATAAATAAATAAATAAATAAATAAAGCGGTCTGCGCTGGACGCATGAAAGAAGATGAAGAAATGGGCTAGGGGAGAAGTGAGAACGAAGAAGTTGGAATAAAATGGCGGACGACACCCGTCTCACTGAGATTGTGTCATTTCTGCTGCCATTCTAGTTCGGAACGCTACATTTTGGCGCAGTCGACAGTTTTCGAAGACCAGCCATGCGGGAGACGTTTTTTGTCGACCAGGCGCCATCGGAGTATGTTGTGTTCACCCGATACCAACTGCACGGTGAGCCAGCGACGGACGTTTCTCTCGAAGTTAGTTCTACCGCGCTGATCAGCGTGGTGCTGCAACAAGCTGCAATCAGCCGCCAAGCCCTCGTGCAAACAGGATCGATGACAGTGAACCTACAACTGCAGATACTGAGCGAACTCATTCTGGAACCCATACGACGTGGCACCCTCAAACAGGAAACACCTGCCGGGAACGTGAACCTAGACTTGACTGTTATGGAACTGCAAATGCACATCGTGCAACAGATCGAAATAATGAGAACTTTCGTCTAGCGCTTAATCGAGAGCAATCAGCACGAGGCATTGTTGAACCGGATGTTTTTGAAGGAAACTCACAAAGTACGCACTACTGGCTGTGGTTTTTCGGGTATGCCTATGACAAAAATATGTTGCACTCTGACGACATACAGATTTTGAATATGCGCCGCTATTTAGGCAGTATAGCCAGGAAATGGTATGATGTGCAACTCATGGATCATGGAACAACATGTTGGGAACTGTGGAAAAGCAACATTTTAGAGGCTTTCGAAGGCAACACAGTAGAAAGATTGGATGCGGCACTACGGTTCAGTTATACAGGTGGCTCTCTGCTTTAGTACTGTCTTGAGAAGCGTCGCCTATTGTATTCTGCAGAACCAAAGCTGTCCTCTTCTGCTGTTGTGGCTTTGATAACGCAAGGGTTGTGTATCAAGATCCGTAGTCATGTCCAGCTCAAAGGTCCAAGAACATTTGATGACCTTCTGAACTTTCTACAGACCTCAGTGCCATAATTGCATTGAGAAGACGGCCAGGTGGTAGAACAGAGCAACTTGATTCTCGTAAGCTCAGTGAGCATCTAGAGTCGTTGCTGTCATCTGAATGTGAAGATAGCTTCATAAACAAATCCCTGGGAAACGTCAATCACGACAGTGAGGATGGTGAAGAACCAATTACCGCAGTTCATGGCAACCTACTTCCACATAATCTGTCTGCCGTGGATCACAAGCCCCAGAAAAAGAGCTTCAGTGAGACAGTGTATTTCGTGACGTCAAGCTTATTGTACGCCTTCATTAAGGTAGATGGCATTGAAGTGAAGGCTCTCCTTGACAGTGGAGCTTCGGTATCAATTATGAAGAAGACTCGAGTGGATGCCGGTCGCCTGTACGCTGGTAGAACAAAGCGTGTCCAAGCCTACGATGGGTCAGTGACCATGCATAGTGAATGGGTAACCCTGGCTATTGAATTTCAAGGACACGCTATTACCAGTGACGTATTGGCAATTCCCAATGTCACCTGCGATTTTCTTTTGTCCCATCCAGACATGAAAAAACTTAAGATAAACTTCTACTGGGATGACAAAGTAATGGCCGAAGACACGATAAGAACAGAAGATCCTGATGAAGAACCTAGTGTATCAAGGCTAATATTTCACTAGGAAGACATCAAGACCACCAAGACTAAGTGCCCAGAGCTCACATGCATGGGTAGCTACCCTCCAGCAATGAAATCACATGTCGTTTCTTTCGAGCTCGCAGATAAAACAGTGGTTCGTAGAACCCCCTATAATATGTCCAGAGATAAAAATGTGTGGCTGAAAAAGGAGTTGCAAGAAATGTTGGACGCAGGTATCATCCGGCCTTCTGTATCCCCATTTACTTCTCCTATAACTACTGTACCAAAAGAAGACGGGACATTCCACCTCTGCACGGACTACCGGGCTCTCAATCGTCAAACTGAATTGATACCTATCCAATGCCGAGAATCGCCGACATCATTGACGAAACTGGGGGTTGCCATTGTTTTTCACGAATAGACCTCTGCAAGGGCTTTTGGCAGATTCCAGTAAGTGAAGAAACGAAGAGGTACACCGCGTTTGTAACCCCATTTGACTTGTTTGAGTACAACCACCTACCATTCGGTTAGAGAAATTCCCCTGCGTGGTTTCAGAAGATTATGACGGACATTCTGAAACGTTACCTGGGCATATTTTGCAATGTGTGCATCGACGACGTCATCATATACTCAAAGACAAAGGAAGAACACCATAGTCTTCTTTCAAAAGTTCTTCCCGCTCTCAGTTTTGCCCAACTCAAAGTCAACTTCAAGAAAAGTGCGTTCTTTCAAGATACCGTAGTATTTCTTGGCAGGGTGTTTGATGGACAGACTAAAAGCACTAAGCAAGAATCGGTAGAGAGAATCTCCAAGCTGGTAAAGCCTTATGACGTGCACTCCCTGCGCGTTTTTCTTGGCCTAGAAGGACAATTCCGGGCGTTTATCAAATACTATGCACTGAGAACAAGGGAACAAGATGCCGTCTCCCCTCCGCTTTCTGCCTCATGCTTTCCCTATAGCCTCCTTCTCCTCTTTCCTCCTTGTGCGCTCTTCTTTCGTCTCCAGCTGCGCTCCGCATTCCCTTTCATCTTTAGCTGTGCTCGTTTGATCGCTTACCGTGTATAACAACGCCGAGGCACGCCGACATTCAACGCAGGAACGGGCGCCTAAGGGCTGCGGTCTGAAACTGCCGCTAACTCGAAATCCATAACCGCGATACGGTTATTTTGGACGATATTTCTTGCTCCCATGAACCATTTTTCGGAAAAACCCGAGGCAAAGGCGTAGGTTTCATGTGTCGCTAGCTACCGTGATGTCGCATGCCGTAAAAGTGACGAAGATGCGCGCAGAACCAAGACCGAACCAGAACAAGCAATCCGGCTTAAAAAAAATATCATGGAGAAAAAAGGAGGACGATGGTTCTTCCGGAATGTGCCGTCGCTTGTTGATGAAGAAAACATACCATGTTTTCTCGTGTATAACCCGCAGCCCCACTACACCACGCCTAAGACGAAGGAAGAAAAAAAAGATGGCCGCCCTTCCACTACTGTGAAGAGGGGTGCAAGCGAAGCTCGGGATCCGCTGCTCTTCGTTGTCGTAACGCCTCGGCTTCGCGCTCCATCACGGCGAGGTCGGCCCGTCGACGACGAGCCCTTTCTCGAGCGAGTTCCCGACGGCGTTCATCAAACGCCGCCTGTTCTTCGGCCGAACGCACGACGGGCGGCCCGCTCCTGCTGCCGTTCCTTCAACGCTCCTCTGCTCTTCGGCAGAACACACCAAACGCAACCTCCCCATCTAACTGCCGGGCCTAAACTGGCGGAAAACAGCGGGCGCGAAACGAGCTAACACGTGATCACACCCTTTCCCTCCTCCGGACGGGGGTGACGCCTGTGATTTGCTCCAACCTTGCGCTGCGTCTGCATAAAATTGCGTATACATCTAGAAGCTCACTCATCTAGAAGGGTACACGGCAGCGGTTGGCATGGTCGGTGTGTTGGGAGTGTTGCGAAGGGTTTGTGTGTAGCAGTGGGAAATAAGCGGCCAGCAATAAGTTCCTCCAACTCGCGCTTAGCTATTGTCTCGGCGAGTGGCAGTTCGGCAGGCTAATTCTTCTGCAGAGGCTGCCTGCGAAGCCTCTAGCAGCACAAATTTTAAAGTGAAATGTTCGACTCTTTCGCTACTGCTAGAAATGTGCTTATTTTCAGTGCTTTTATGTTGTAATGCTTTATTTCGAGACGTAGTAGTCGCAACACATAGCTAATTATATAATATTCTGGCCTGATCGTTGGCATTTTGAATGGATGTAATGCAGAGAAATTGCTCCTGCAGTTTTCGAGAATTCTTATGTAAAACTTCAAAGAAGCACTTAGAGGGACACATATCAAAGAAATGATTTGCTATTTTGCTATAAGTACCGACAGCAAAAAAAAATCTTAAATGTACAAAATATGCTCCTGGCTCCTACTTCCCAACTTCTTTAAATCAGATCTCACCAAAATATTATGAAAGTTTGTTGGCATCAATAATTGCCATAGTGAAGCAAGGTTTGGGTACGGGCTAGTTGGTATTCCATTGTTTCAAACATCACTTACAGCGCATACAGGGACAAGGGACCAAAAGAATGACAAGCGCGCAAAGGGCGGAAAGGGTTTCTAGGTGTTCAGTGCGCACATGCAATGCGGCTGTATCCCACTTTTTGAAGAAACCACTATCTTAGCCAGGCATTCTAATGAATGCACCAGACTTATCATTGAAGCAGCCGCGATTGCCGAAGGTGACTCAGTTAGTAAGCTGTCAATTGCATTAACAGATAAAGAACTGGTTTTTCTGAGGTCGCACATGCGCTCTCGTTCACCTTAGGTGGCGGTCATGGCTCCTTTGAATTTTGAATGCATACTCATGTCAGTTTGATGCTTTGTTGGGGGCGCTTTTGTCTTGCTGTCTCAGTATATATGCGTGTTACTCAAAAACAGCGCTTGTCTTTGTCGTTGTTTTGGTCTCTTGTCCTTGTACGCGCTGCAAGTGATGTTTTAAACAATAGCCATAGTGATGCCTATGCTACACAGGAAAATCGAAGCTTTGCAAATGTGAAAACGGGTAAGTTCCTAAACTACATAAGCATTTGTTTTACTCATTGCAGCAGGCACCTGGTTCCTTTTTGGCTGCATTATTTAGGCACAGTAATATGGACTCTTGTACAATATTGCACAGTAATGAATAAGGACACTTGCACAGGCGGTGTTCAAAATGTAAGGTATCGTAAGGTGATTGGCAAATTGCCTTCCATAGATCCTCTGGGACTGCATTTGCATCGTACAGTGATTCGCATTTCTACAATGTTACGATGTTGGCCTAATGAACTGCGACTATTTTACAATTCTGATTTTAGAGTTATGCATGTTCAAGTATTGCTCAAATTGACCCTTTCTATAGTGTTGGCTGCCCTTTTTTTGGTACATATTTTATGTTGTTTGCTGGTGTAAAGTTGAACTCCTAAGTGAGCAGGAGTAGTTGTCTTTTGCTTAGCCTGCCTGAAGAAAGCAGAGAAGAGAATTCACACATGGTACGAGGTCTGACTGTTTTATGTCTTTGGACATGCTGGTGCTTTAATAAATGAATTTGCTGACACCACCAAGGCTACACTTGTCATCATGCAGAAGTACTATTAATGCTCTCCAAATTGTTCCATTCCTTGCATATCTGTCTACATTTTTCACTTATATCACAGCCTCATGATATCGTTACCACATGAAGGAGCACTGTACTACCCCAGTTTTCGCAACACTTTCATTTGGCAAAAGAGTTCTTGCAGCTTCTGACTTTACCCTAATCACTTTTCACAGCCACCAAACAATCTGTATCCTTGTGGAAAACAATATCATAAAACTGATAACGAGCATTCTTCAAAATGTGCACTAGGAGAAAAACGCACAGAGAAAGGTTATCACTTCAGAATTACAAAATATATTTGACACCTTACGAAAAAAAGATCTGCTCATTAAATCAGTAAAGTTGTTACTGCTGCATGAAAATCCTCATGTGTTTCAAGAACTTTCTTGTTTTCCTTTTTTATTCCTTCGTTTAATTTTTGGTCCCACCCAAACAAATTACCAATGTTGTGCTTCTTCCATTTGAGGCCTGTAGATGAACATCATTTTTGACATATTAAAGTATGGTTTTCATTTCATCTGTCTCACTGCAGCAAGTGCCAGAGAAGCGAAGGCGCTCTGCTAAATGTACTTTTCATTTTTGAAGAAAAGCACTTTTTTTGTGGTATTCAACGTGTTCACATGTTATGGTCAGGGATGGCAGGGGTTAGACTGTGGATAGCAGTGGAGAGATATGGCGCCAAGAGGAGGAAGGCGGGAGTAGGAGAGGTAGTAATGCACATTCGTTGGTTGGTGTGAGCAATGATGTTGTTGGGTGAATAAATGATCCAGCGCTGACTGGTTGGCAGAAATAATCATGTCATCAAGCTGTTGTGACGGAGTAAATGCAAAAGCTTCGCTTACAATGACTGCAACAGCATATGGGATCTGCATTATTTTTAAAAATTCATATTCTTTCAAAATGTTAGGCACAACATTAAGAGAAGGGAAGAGAGCAGTGTGAGCAGCAAATGGGGATTGTAGTTGACACTGAAGGTGCCCCAAACCACCTTTTGCCGAAGTCGAGAAAGACATTTGATGTGAAAATAAGCCATTTCTGAAATACTTGGCCATCAAAAGTACTTCAATGGATTTAGCAGAAGCGGAGTTATTGGCAGTAAAGTACAGCCTCCGCTATGCGTCCGTTCTTTCTTTGATGCTGCAATAGAACTGCTTGTTGGCCTAGTTGGTGCTTGCTAAAAGACGTTTTTTGTAACAAGTTAAAACACACACAAAAGAAAGACACACAGAAGACAACACGGGTGGCAAAAGTCTTGCGGCAAAAAACATGTCTTTTTTCCCTTTAATGCCGTGCACTGCGAAGGCTACGGTGGAGTGGGGCAGGCCCACAAACCTTCTGTCACCGTGGCGCGCAGCTCAAATTTCATTTTGGATGTTAACATACATGCCACGACTTCCAATTTCGGTGCCTATGACTCCGTGAGCCAAACACGGTTGCCCTCAATGAGCCACAGTGCATTTAGCCAGTGGCCTCTTCGTGGCACCACGTGGCAGTCACGGTATCTATTCTGCATAGCCGACCGCAACTACCTATAGCAGCTGTGTATGAGAATCCACTTTATTACGAAATAAAATGTCCAGAAGCGAGTTAGGAGCAGGCTTCTGTTTGAAAGGAGAGCATTTAAGAGAAAGGTGACTTTGCGCTCTGCTTGCAAGCTCCATGCACCCCGTACAACCTCAAAACTTGGCTGAGATGTTCACAGCAATGTATGCTACCCACAAACTATGTTATTTCACCAAGCCGGAGGAGTGATTCAGGGCCCCTTTAAGAGAAAAATATGGATCTGAGCTGGCCATGTAATGCATGGGGCAAAATTAGGTGGGGTTATGATATCAGGAAATTTGCAGGTGCAAGTTGGAATCAGCTAGCGCAAGACAGGGGCAATTGGAGGTTGCTGAGGGAGGCCTTCAAGTTGCAGGGCAATTAAAGATAGGCTAATGATGGTGATCAGTCTTTTAAGGCTTTCAAACATTGAAACAGTGCCAACAACTAAAGTTGAACCAATGCGTTGCTGCTGTCCCTCTGGGACTTTGAGAATCAGGAAAGGACTGACCGTCGTTCGTCTACCTCTTCTTACTTCTGTTTGTTGTATTCATATAGGAAGTTGTGGCCAAGTACTGCACCAGGGTGGCCAATCCTGCTCTGGTGAGGGAGTGCGTTACCGGTTCTGGTCACCGGGATCAGGCCACACTCCAGGCCTGTTTATGCAATTTTATCAACACAAGGATTTTTTTTTTTCGTTTTCCTTTTTTTAATCCGGTGGAAAATTGCGCGGCACCGGGATTCGAACCACAGACCTCTTGCATGCGAGGCGGGTGTTCTACCTCTACGCCACCGCTGCACCAGCTGACCGGGGCAGTTGGAGAAGTATAGGAGAGGCCTTTGCCCTGCAGTGGGCGTAACTAGGCTGATGATGATGATGACTCCTGTTTGCCCCCTGATCCACAACATAGGGCTTCAAACTACTTCTTTTCTGCAGTAAAGGTTTATCATCATTTTTATATTTGCATTGGGAGAGCACTGGTGTACTACAAGGTACTATCTTGAGTCCTCTGTTATTTCTTATATATATATATATGAACGACACCTGATACGATCATTTCCTTAATTCAATTATTTGATGACGACTGCATAATTTATCATTTCTAATAGTGCTGACAGTACCATTCTACAACAAGACCTTCGTGGAGCTTTGTCCATGTGTGCAAAACAGACTGCAACTTTATCCCAATAAATGCAAGTTATAGCAAGTTTCACATTGTGCCAATACTAACCTTCCCAATTGGCTCCATTTGGCTTATTACTGGAGGCTTACGAAAAAAGTTCTACTTAAATTGAGGACGACGCAATGAGCTGTGGAAAGAAGAATGATAGGTGTAAGGTTAAGGGATAAGAAAAGAGCAGATTGCGTGAGGGAACAAACGTGAGTCAACGACATCTTAGTTGAAATCAAGAGAAAGAAATGGGCATGGGCAGGACATGTAATGTGGAGGGAAGATAACCGATCGTCATTAAGGGTTACAGACTGGATTCCAAGGGAAGGGAAGCGTAGCAGGGGGCAGCAGAAAGTTAGGTGGGCGGATGAGATTAAGAAGCTTGCAGGGACAACATGGCCACAATTAGTACATGAACGGGGTAGTTGGAGAAGTACGAGAGAGGCCTTTGCGCTGCAGTGGGCATAATAAGGCTGATGATGATAAAGATGATGATGATGGCTTATTACTGGCTGTAACTTAGAGAATGTCTCATGTTATAAATATGTAGGTGCTAATATTATCTCTAATCTTCCTTGGCCAGCTCTTATCAACTACATTATTACCTACACCAATCGGTCACTTCGTTATCTATGTAGAAAATCTTACAAGTCACCTTCCTCACTTGAACGTCTTATAGACCCTTATTCAATCAAAACTCAAGTATGCCAGCTCTGTTTGAGGTCCTGGTATTGACAGACTCTTAAATATATTGGATTCCACCCAAAATTACAATGCATGCTTAATTTGTTCAGGCTATTCACGCACATATAATCTATCATCTATAAAACAATTTTAGGCCTACCAGGACTTTCTTAACATTGAAAACTTTCCCATATACTTCTACTTCATAAGATCTATCACAACACAAATTAAAACATCATCTTATTTCAGAACCATTCTATATATCAAATAGAAACGATTACCGACATAAAGTATGCACGCCATTCTCCCAGACAAAGCTATTTCATGGCTCTTTTATTCCCAATACATCCTTAGAACAGAACCACCTACCCACCTCTGTCGCCAAACTGACTGATGTACTTGCATTCTTAAAAGCTGTGTCGTTTTTTTCCTGTAACACTTGTTTCTCACTACGTTCTGTACTGCCCTCAGGTATTGAAGGTAGTCAATTAAATAAATAAAATATTTACATGTGCATTATTTTCTGTAAAGTACTTCTGTTGAGTCTTGTCAGTTTCTTACTAGTCACCTAGGACAATGACAGCCTAAATTTATCGTACTATAGCATTCTTTTTTTTTCACACTTGGCTGTTCAACCTTTCGTGACGCATCCAATTAGTGTTCAAGCACTGATAACCCCTTTAGCTTGTCATGAAAGGCAACATATCCACTTTTGAATCATTAGATACCAATGGGTTGTGTCACATTATCCTTAACTTTTTTTTATATAGAAGTACTGAAGGTATATCACAACACATACATATGAGGTGTTTTTCTGGAGTGTGGAGAACTCCACATTTCAGTGCAGTGAATCAGCCTTGTTCGCTCCTAACACAGCAATGCTGTGTTAGTGTAGTGGCTGTGCAATGAAAGACAACAAAAAAGGAACGGGCTTCGAAATATAATTCTGAAATGGTTATAACAGTGCATGTGTGCCACATTCATGTACATCATTGGGTTTGCTGAGCAATGTACAAAAGAAATTCGTTAGGCGATATGAAGTAGTTCTGCCTTTTTGTTGGAAACGTACAGGCATGTGTACAGCACAAGCATGTGGCATACAGTACTAGGTGCTGAGCTAAAGATTCTCCTGTCTGAAACAACTGTGTCTGATATGGCAACCATGAAACCTGACGCAATCATCAGTTTCACTGGTCTCCGGTGACGAGAAGTTTCTTAAGTATTGACTTCTTGGCACATAAGTTCAATCCTGTAGTTTCTACGAAAATGACACAAGAGACATCCAGCTTGCGATGACCGCAAGCAGCAAGATCCACGTGGGTCAGACATATCTGGACTGGAAATGGCAAATGTCTTATCACAAGAAATTGTTGCAGCAGGAATATTAAATTTATGTTTAAATAACTGGCTGTGATTTACAATTGATAATCCAGTGGGGGAAAATGCACAAATGGCTTCACAGTGTGCACTCTAGCACCTACTGCAATGCATAAGCATCACTAATAAATTGCCGCATAAGGAAAGGGCACTTTGCCGAAACATTTCCTGACAGGTGAACTGTGAAGTTTCATTGTGCAGCTTCTGGTAAAGCTTTGCAGGGTGTCCCATGACCATATGTCCTTGCCCTGTACTGGCTTCACAAACAAGTGGGACAGAAATTAAAAACCACTATTTTAGCCTATTTAAAAAACACGAAGCTTTAGCTCTGGACCTCCTAAATAAACACGTGGGAATGGAGATATCAATTTTCTCTGCAACTACTGCACCAGTTTTGAAGAGGTTTGTTGCATTTAAAAGAAGAAAGTTAAAATCTACTGACTGCAGGAAGCAGATTTTTTAAATTTAGGCCATCATCATTGTACAACGTTGTCGAAAATTGCAAAATTGAAAGAAGCTCATATACCAAGGTTACGACTCCAGCTCATTAATAAATAACAGTATCACAATTCCGTAAACTCTGTCTAGTAAGGCATCTAACATGGAGAAAATGGATGTTTTATGCAGAACTCCAAGTTATACCACTAATGCGTGAAGGGGACTTTTGCAAGACCCTCGTAAACATTGCAACAGTTTAACAAAAGCTGTAAGTTTCTGTAGAATATCAGTCCGCTTTAGGTGATCTAGGAAACACAGTTTACAGAAGTGTGATATCTGTTCTTGGTGCAGAGTTATGGATTCGTATACTTTGTGGTTCGGCTTTCTTTAAACTTACCCATATACAAGAACTTTTGTAAAAATTACAAGCTACAAATCAAATTTCTACTTGCAAGAGTAACTTGAATGCAAACTTTTCTCTCAAACGTAACACATTTCATTGAAGTTTGTCCAGCACGGTTGTCTCATAACAATATTTCTGCATTTTACATGCAATTTGAATAGAGAAATTGCTGTTGGCCTCTAGCTAAAGCTTCCTCTCAGGACAGCTGTGTGCCCTGTTGTGGCAACCTTCTGCAACAACACACGGGCACAGAGAAACACCCGTGCACAGCACTGAAAATCCACTCAAGCTGGTATGACCGGCTTTTCAACGATCAGGGCTGCACAAGGCAAACTTCGAGCTGTAGCACAATATCTGCAAGGGAACAGGGACCAATAACTGCTGCATCCGCAAGAAAATTGACATGGAAATAACCAGTAATTTATGCACAACAAAGCAGTTACGTATAAAAATTTTTCTGAATGCCATGATGCAACATATGGCTGTCACTGCCACTACCTATTTCACGGCACGAGAATCTCAAGCCCAGCAATAATGGCACATTGATGGCGCAGAGATCGTGACCCGGCTCCTTTCTGCACACACTGCCGAGTGTCCTTCAACCGAGAAAAGCGTGCACGGACTTTGAAGGGCACTGTAGGTCTTCCAGGCACTTCAGCGCAGTCTTGGTAAACGGCAGCGGGCCGCAGATGCAAACAAGCAGGGAGTCACTCTGGCGGATGTCCTCGGGAAGCAGGCGCTCCAGCAGTTCACTCCGCACACGGCCTCGGGCGCCTTCCCAAGAATCGTCAGGTTCTGACAGTATGTGCTCAACGTGTAGCCTGTAACAAAGCAATGCACAGGCCGGGTGCTTAGATGCACAAAGTACGATTGATCCTCGTCGTCGCACTGCAGTAAACGCAGTGACGCCGAACATATTCACATGCAAGCATGTCTCGGTTGAGTTCATTATGCAAATTTGCGGTCCAGTAATAAGAAAGCCTGAAGGGCACAGAATAGGACACCTTTGGCTGCCTTAACTGTTCTACTGTGCGAAGCAGTTAATGACACGACATCATGATGAAGAAGGTTGGGGAATGACTGGGCTCGTTGGTACACATTACAGCTAAATAGATGTCAGACAGCCCTTTGTCCGTGCCATCTGTTTGTCTACTCCTTGTGCTGTTACTCTATTTAACTATAGCATATACTGCCAGGGTTATACCTCAAACTCGTTTTCCTAGAACATCACTGATTTGTGCAGTAAAGCATTATATTTGCGCACAACTAAAACATCATTTAAATTTTATTTCCACTTATTCTGCAAAAAAGTTTGGAAGGAAGAGCAGGTGGAAAAGCTGCAATTGCAGGTTGAGGAGAACCTGACCATCTTTTACAGAGCACAGCGTTAAAGCAGATAAGCCTAAGGACACAAGCACACCTATCTACAGAACACCAACTGCAATGGAATAAACACATGCTTACACAGTATAACTTGTACACACATATAACATATTGCTTTGCTTGAAGAAGAGCACAAAATTACCATATGGCTGCACTGGAGTGTCGTTGCACTTGAAGGGGCAATGCGAGAAGCAGCACCACATGCCACAGGCTTTTAAAAAATTGTCTGATAATATTTTACACAACAAATCACAATGAACAGTGTGCAAGCAGACTTTAATAAAGTGTAGAATTAATTGTATCAAGCCACATACTAAAAGTGCATGACTGAGGCTGGTCAGTGTTGAAGCCGGTAAGAATCCTAAAGGCAGCACCTGTTTTGAAATCTCCCCAACAACATCTGCTAAGGAACACACTATAGCATTTCAAACAAGTTGCATAAGTAAGGCTTTCTGAAAAAAAAAACGTAGATTGAATGCCAATGCACATTGCCACACCTCTGAGAATGACCTTCTTGAAAGAAGTGCTCGCCTGAGCATATCGATTCCGAAGCCACTTGCAGGCATTTCACAGTAGCCCACAGAGAGTGCTTTTTGTATTTGGGCATGCTGTCACAGGTTCAATTATGTTAATTTTACAGTGCTCAAGGACACGAGCACTGTAAAAGCCCACTGCATGTATGCTCAATGTTAGCAAAGTTATTAAGTTTATGCTGACAGTCAATCAAATTACATCAGTTGAGAAGTGTAGGTGGCTGAGGTTGGTTACACTTTCATTTCAATTTGATCAAAACAAATATGCAGAATGCCAGCAGAAGCAGATGACCTATTTCAAGGACTCACCAGACATGCCCTATATGTATCTCCAGAGTGAACCACGAAGCCTTCCTGAATTCCCTTGTGTACCCCTAAGGTTTGCAAATCACAACTTGAGAAACAGTGACCATTCATTATTTTTCCCCCAGGTGGCTAATTGATTTGTGGAGTTTAAAGGGGATCTGAAACACTTTTCTATCTAATCATAAGATGGCCTCACTATTAAATGATGTTGTCTTATAAATTTTATACTGAAACATTTTTTTAAACCTTCACAAATAAATAAATAAAAATGACTAGTTATAAATAAGATTATTGCACCGATATACAGCTTTCTCTCTCTTTTCGTCTCTGACAGTGCATTGGAAGCTACACTGGGGAGAATCAAAGTGGTCAAAGCCTCACCCAAAAGACGAGTGTCTAGGTGACGAAAGAGCTCATCATGGCACTCCGTGGCTTTCTCGGAGGCCATAAGCAGCAGACGCATCCACACATAACTGCCATGCGCAGACCGGCAGCACAATGATGAAATGTTTTTTTTTTGCTTTTTGAGATTGCAGATATATATAGAGCGTAATCTTGACAAACGAAAATTGTTAAAACAGAACTGCCGCTTAAACGGAGCGTCATCCTGATGGTTGGCTGGTTTTGTATTCATGCAATTGTATTCAGCTTTGTCTCTCAGTAAATGGAACTCCTGATAAACGGAACTGATTTCCCTGGTCCCTTGAGCGTCCATTTAGAGAGAGTCCACTGTAAAAGTTTTATTTACCTAACTCGAAATTAGCAATTAGGTATTACTGAGAATGTTCTCGTGATCACGAAATCAGCCAATATCTATTGGTGTGTCGAGCTGCTTGCGATGACGGTGCATGACAACATTGGACAAGCGAGAGCAAGCAAGTTTTTACTGTTTTAACGCGATAGCGTTAAGGAGCTCGTGTCGCAGAAAAGCCGGTGTCGTCGGCGTCGGTGTCGGCGTTGACCGTGAGCGATAAATCACGGCAGGCGCTTCATAAATAAAAAGCAACTTCCAAGATTCGCCCGGTGGGAATCGAACCAAGGTCTCCGGAGTGCGAGACGGAGACGCTACCACTCAGCCACGAGTTCGATGCTTCCAAGCGGTGCAAACGCGCCTCTAGTGAATGCGGTGTTGCCTTCGAAACGAGCCGTGGAAAGTTATACTGCGGTGTATATCGGTAATTATGAACATGTAACGTACAGAAGTCACAATTACACGAGTTGCGAAGTGCGTCTCCGCTGCATTTCTTCTGCGCTTTCCGCACACGCAGAGCCATCTTGCGGCAAACACAGAAGACCCCCTCCTCTCAATGAACGGCGCTGCCCCGACAGGAGGCGCGCCGCGCGCGCATTGGGACCGCTGCCAGGCGCGTCGCGGGACTCCCTCTCCCCTGACGACGCTTCGCCGTGCTCCCGGTTGATTACTATCTATCTCTCTGCCCGTGCCGATCACGACGTTTGGCTGGCGTAGATCGTTTCCTCTCCGAGACACCGAGTTCTTTGGTTCGTTCCGTTCGCTCAGGCGCACGTTTCGTTGCCGCGCCGAACGCTGCGTTGCTCGACGCTCACCGCGTGATAGGTGGGCGCTAAGTCCGATGCGGGGCGCATCGTAAGTGATCGCTGTGTCGTAGCGCATTGTCTTATACCCCTTGGCGGGTCGACGGGAACGCTGTCGCGTCCCACTCTTGAAGGCGAAGCTTAAGCGTCCTCCAATTTTTCAACACGAGATTGTAAATCCCTCGTTTCGTGCAGTGTAATAATATTTGGTTCACATGTTCACAGGAGGCTCTTCTACAGATTGGCAACGTTTCTTTTACTATGTTATAAAAGTGTTTCAGGGCCCCTTTAATGTCTCAAAGTAATAAAGGGGCTATGAGAAGTGATACAAAAGAGGGCTCTCAATCAAGTTTGTCTGCCTGGAGTTTATTAAACTGCCAATCGGAGTGCGGCCAGGATCCAAAACCATGACCTCGTTCTTGCAACAAATGCCACAGCCACTCTAGGAGACCGCTTCCTATTGTGTAATGCCACGACAAACTTTGAAGTCCTTCCCATGAGCCACGGAATGAATTTCCCAAAGAGTGGGTTCATGTATTCCCCAATTAGGTGATCAGTACTACCCTCCACCCCACCGTCCCACTTCCCCTGGGCACATTCTCGGTTGCCACTCCCTCCAAACAGCCGTTCTGGATACCGTAATGTGAGCATGGATAAAGAAAAACAAATCTTGTACAACTATTTAATAGGGTACGTGACGCTCCGCTAAATAATTTGCCTTCAGCCGTCTGTGTTTTATGAGGCACGATAGTGATCCTCACTCAGCAGGACAGGGACTTGTGAGGTGAGGGTTCATCCCTGTGTTGTGAGGTGAAAGAAACAGCTTACCGATTGTGTCCTTCCTGTAGTCGATCCAACTCCTCTTTCCAAATGATGTCCCTCACAGTCTTGTTGAATGTCATCATCTTTATGTCACTGAGGAAAGCAAAACAAAACAATGAAGCCAAACACATGGTGCTACAATAATTACAAAGACAGACACAATGTGCTGTGAAAAGCTTGGAAGAACACATTTAAGAAAATGCGAGAACTTCACTGGAACTCAGATCAACGAAGCCCATATTATTATCCGCTATACAAACATACTTGCAAATTTATTGCAGTGGTCTACTGAATGAAAATAAGCCATTACAATGAGTTTTGCATTATACGCACAAATCCTTGTGTTTATGCAATGTAAGAGCATGCGGGATCCTTAGAAATTTTGATAACTGCTAAACAAATCTGCTGTATGCAAAACTTTGCTCGAAATACAGTATCGTCCCACCAACAGCACAGCTTGTGCTTTGTCAGTAGTGTCACGATGTTCTGCATGATTGTTCACTAGAATGGAGCACTGGCTACCACTATGTGATACTGCTGCATCTACAGTTATGGCAAACTGGCCACGTGAGGCTCTGTGCAAATCGAAGCAAGCATGGCGAAGACTCGTGAAAGGCTAGTGAGGCAACCACAAGGCAGTTGTCTTATTAAGGCCAAAGTTCAACGGCCAGAATTTGGTGATAACTGCTGGTAATGTGACTTCATTTCGAGTGCTAGGCAGTTCACTCAGGTTCATAAGTTAAGTCATTAGACCATGTCTCGACTACGCTAATGGCACTCGCTGCTGCTGAATCACAGACCCTACCAAGAAGTCAAGTTGGCTTGACTACTAAAGCCTGCACCATTCATTGCAGCATTCCAGGTGTATAAGCCAATTGCAAACAATGTAGTTCAGTACTGTCTTGCTTTGTTTACACGTGTGCATACCTGTTACAAGAAACCTGATTTATAGCAACCACTCCTTTTATTGATTTTTTTTTTACCTAGCCATGTTGTGCCAACTTGATGTACACCTGGCCACAAAAGTTTACAACCACGGGATCTCAGAAAACGTTCAATTCCCGAGCAGCCTGTAGCAGTAGCCAGCAAAAATGTATACGACAATGTTGTTAGCACATTCTAGTCGAGGCCGCAAATGCAAATACCAGGCTGCATTGTGAAGTTGCAGAGATATTCATTTTTTTCTCAGATTTCATGGTCCGTAATATTCTGTGGCCAGAGGTACACGCAAGGCAAAGAGGCCATCATGAGGTTTAGCATTGGCTTAGCAGTGCCTGAAAATGACCACTTTGAAAACTTCAGCCTGGAGGTGGCTTTTTCAAAGTGTGCACCAATTCACCGAGATTAATTCACAGCACCTGGCTACCATTTGCTCCATCTACATCATTTGCTTCATGAAGCTGAAGGCTAGTATTACAGGGATGCTCCCTTTACATCGATAACTGGCAGTGCCAAATTAGATTTACTTTTTGACGGAATGCACCTTTCATTCCAAATCATCCAAACATGCAACAGGAACAGTGGTGTTTCCTGTGCTTCTAAACATGACAGACAAAAGTGCTCTCACATCTGCCTGGAGACAAAGAGGCCCCAATGCAGCAGTCGCACCATGGGTGTGAAGCCTGTCCCAGCAGCAAGGAGGATGAGGTTCTGACACTTCTCCAAGGCCGACAGCTCGAAGTCACCTTCCGTGTCCTTCATGTCCACCTTGTCGCCTGGGCAGGGTAAACAAAAGAAGGAAATAGCCAATTTTGTGTATTCACACACGCTGCTAGCTATCCCAACAGTTTCACAAAACTGACGTGATCATTCAGAAAAGCAATACCATGGAAGAGGTTCAGTGAGTTAATAAGCCAGATTTATGCCTTAGCTCTTCGTTTTTTTCATATTGTCAGGTCATGTCAGTAATGGTGAAGAAATAGACACTGCCCAAAGTGTGAGTTAAAAATCCAGCTTTTTATTGGCCGAACTTGTACCTAGAAAAGCAAGCAACACTCGAAGCACGCTGAAAGTGGCGAGCAGAGCCACTGGTCGCTGGATCCTGTTGGCCAAGTCTGCCTACTATTTATACAAGTTTCCCTGTACATTCCAGAGTAACCTTTGATACTCACACATACATTTGAGAATGTGGACATTATTTGGATCACACAAAGGCAATATGATTAGATGAGTCTCTCTTTACCTTAAAAATTGGAAACAACATAAGAGACAAAAATAAAACAATAGATATGTTTTTCATTTTTGTAATATGTTTTCCTACATATTGTGGCAAATCTGCTGGCAATAACCTAACTCAAAGTGCCATGTCGTTAAGAAACAATGCTATATATATACTTTGAAATGCTAAGTTTCACCCATGAAAGCACTGAAAATGACCGATTTTGTACCGTTTGACATTCCAAGACCACTTATCAGAGCCAGGCCATCTTAATCTCGTATGAAAGGGCATCTTTCTGGCTTGGTTTCCTGTCAAAAATAAACCTACAATGCCGCTTCAGGACAAACCTATCTGGTATTGTAGCTTGAAATGTATATAGCTGCATTTTCGCATTTTTCTCAAAAAATTATTTTTTGCAATTTTGGGAGTGGCAGTGCCTCTATGCTACTCATTTAATTCTACTTTTCTTTGTCTGAATCCTAGAGAGTCTTAGAGTGCAGAACCACTAAGGTATAGTGTTGTAGAACATTGCAACATTTTGAAGTCTTGTAGAAATCACCAACAGAAACTCACACCTGCAAGGCTGCAACCTTAGAATTTTATAACTTCGTATAAAATATAGATAAAACATTAAAATGCCACGTTGCACTTTTTAGATATTCAGAAACATATCTGCTTAATCTTACCTCTCTTGCTGCACATTTTTTACAACTTGCCTCCCAAATTTATGACTAAAATTTCGTTCAACTTTTCATAGTATTGACCTGGAGAAAAGCTTATTGTGCATTGTAATTGCATGTGCTCGAACAATGGTTCAGAATTGCAATTAATGAAGAAAATAGTAACATTGAAAAGGTTATGAATACATTTCAGAAGACTTCTTACTACATCTGCACTGTAAAATAATTTAATGTGAAATTATTGGGGTGGGAAAAAACTACTTTTTTTCCTTTTGGTGTTCATAATTACCATGATTTACACTTGGCAAGTTAATTAAACAGATAGGCATTCTCCTCCCACACAGTCAGAAATGAAATATTTTTTAGAGTTTAGCTAAGGTGCAGACAAATGAAATTCACACAAAATTTCAATATGTTTTATCTTCTCAAACAATGCCAAATCTCTCTATATATATAGTATGAAAGAAATGTGACAAAAGTAGATTTCCAATAGGTAGAATTGTTACCTCAAGGGGTTAAGTATATATGTACTTCTACATTTGTAATGCATACCATTTTTAAAAATTTTTTGGTTCTTGATCAAGTACTGTCTATCAGTCTTAATTCTTGCACAAGAAAGACACAATAAAAACATCAGTTGTGCCATTGCCAGCTTTTCATTATCAAATATACATGACGCAGGTGGTGGAGCATTTAAAAATTGTAGCAACAACCCTCCCCCCCCCCCCTTGGACTAAAACCTATGATGCACTGATGTTTATCAGCAGCATCATTAGATCTGAAGACGTGCAATCACACTGTCCATATCACCACTATCATTGCTTATTTGTACCTTCATTTGTGGGCACTAGTTTACCGAATGAATAGCTCCAAATTTCACAGTTCTTCACAGGCTCTGGCTACTACTTTCATGTGACAGTTTGAACAGAAAAAAAAACAAAGCATCTCATTAGTATCTCTTCTTTCTTTTTTCGTTCTGCAATAGATGTAATTGAGTTCATAGCTTTTTTTTTTAATAAACACTTCAACAAGAGCATTGAACACTGACCTGTCATATGTACACTGATCAGGTTTCTTTTGTCATTCATGTCTTGCTAACAATTTAATTTCCTTGCATGTGCAAAACTGATGCTTTAGTAGGAAGAAGAGCGCATCTCCTCTCCTTACTTCAGACTGCTATGTTAGTCTCATGTAGCTTTGGCTTTTCTTCTGCATAGAGAAGCAGGCCATACAGCTCCTCAAGCCGACATTTCTTCCTTTCCTTCATTAAATAACTCTCTCTCTCTCTTTGCATGCTCAACAAAATGAACAAAAAAAAAAATAATAGAAAGAGTGCATACAATGGCATCACTATTACTGAATTGAAATTTTGATTCTTTTCGATTGATCTGATCGTCGAAAAGCAGCATGAAATCAGGTGTAGATTTCCGTGATTTTTGAAATGCTATGCAGTCATAATATGTAACTCACTATTTGCTCATGTGTGAAAATGCACCGGCATAGCAGACAGAGCTCGCCACATACCGATCTCGAGGGTGTTCAGCACGGGAGTCAGGGCCCCTTCAGAATAGACCTTGATCATCAGGTGCACTGTCTTCCCATCAGACCCGGCCTCTTCAGCCTTCAGCGCAGGGATGACTGGGGTGTAACTCCGAGATATTCGCATTCCTTCATTTAAATTGGCCAAGAAAAGAAAACGAACCTCAGATCTCGGCAACTTCCTAGGAATCATGCATCAATCGCAGAGTCAGCTTTGCCTCCATGCAGTCCTACTTGCTCCTGAGAGATGATGTAAAGCAAGTCATGCAACGTACCATTGTTTTCTCAACTGACCGATGTCATAAAACTCCTCACAACACGCTCGCGTAAGTGAGAGTTTTGTTATTATTTTCTCGTAGTTGTGTAACAAATATTTAAACAAGAATTATAATTTTTATTTGTTTGTTACCTCAATGGCCCCTAGTGAAGATCTATTACATAAGCGTTGGGTCGAATTTACAAACTAATTCTTTACATACAGTTCTTTAAAGGGGCCAAGACAACAAATTTTCGAAATTGCATTTGAAACTGTACGTGTCCCGCAGCAACGTGGCAAACTTTGAATACATTCAGTGTGGCAGAAACATGGTACAAGAATTTTTTTTGGTACCACAGTCAAACCACACAGCAGTCTGGAAATGCTAGCAGGTGATGAAATGAAATCGCACAGAACGCGACGGCTCCCTTGAAGTAACAAAAGGTAATCACAAAGGTGATGCTTCTTCAAAGTTTCTTTGTGACACACTTCTTCAATTTTCTGGGGCAACCATTTAAATAAAGTAGATTTGCCTCACACAGTACAGAGGAATGAGCCTTCAGAGGCCAGGACAGAACAGAAGAGATACTATGTGCCAGAATACCTAGTACCAACTTAAGTACTAAAATAGAGCAATCATTATTGTCTCATCATAGCTGCTTCTACTAGTTCCTACCACGATATAAGGACACAGCGATTTGACAATAGTTGGAACCAAACGGTTACTTGAGACAAGATGCTGTCATGGACTTGGTGTAGCACTGACCTTTGACATCATGTTCCAGTGTCACGTGATGCCCAATGGGCACCCACATATATGAGCCTTGCGGCAGCATGAAGCTGAACAGTGTGATGTCATGGGTAACACTGTCCTTATTCACTAGGGTGCAACTACGGGAAAAGCTCTCTGAAAGAAGAGGAAGAGAGATCACTAGTCACAGCGCCGATCTGGTGTTACCAAAACCTTTCAGAGTTTGCGAGCATTCGTTCACATCTAACACAACATATTTTTTTCTCAGATCGATGGGCACATTGAACCTTTTACAGGAAACATTAAATGCAATAGCATTATGGGTGGAACTCACCCACTTTGGAGGTATCCAGTAAGTGCATCTAACTGAAAATGCTGGCCAATTCTGAATGCACTGCAGTTTAACCCAACGTCTCAAACCACTAACTGTCACGAGGGAAGAATTCAACAAACTGGCACATCGTGCATGTACCATTTCAGAGAGCTACTTTGGCACAAGAAAAGCTCGCACGCAATCGTGGCCTAATATTTAGAGCATTTGGCTGATGTTCTGAAAGACAGGTTCAATCACACCATCCACAATCCACAATCCCACCATGGATTTCTTTATAGCATTATATATGGACGTCACCTACATTGGAGGTATTTAAAAGAAAATTCGAGGTTTGTTGAACTTATGTGAGCTCTAGCAGTAACACATAAATACCCAAGAAAGTGGATGGGGAAACGCCACTGTGCTAGCTCAATTGGTTAGAGCATCACACATGTAATGCGAAGACGTGGGATCGTTCCCCATCTGCGGCAAGTTGTTGTTTTTCATCCACTTTCATTTCCATTAATTAATAATTTCTTTAATTAATTTAAAAGTACAAGTGATTTCCCCTATGTTGTCCTTGGCATCAATGTTTGTTGGCTTCTTATGATATGAATAATGATTGTGACTAATACAGGTCATATGATTTGTATGATTGATCCTCTTACCTAACATACTGCAACATTACATCAGCAAATATTGTCAATAAATATACAAAGTAACAGTAGGAAGAAGCGCACTGATCCAAACACCCTTCTTGATTGATGTCAGCTATTGGTCAACAATAGCCGCATATGGGTATATGCTATATGATGAAATATAGCAGCTCAAAAAGAGTGAGGAACAGGCTTCTGTTCACAAACGTTTCAGAAAAAGGGGACTTCGCAATCTGCTCGCGAACTTCACGCACCGCACACGACTGCAAAATTTAAGTGAGATATTCACAGCAATGTATGCTATCCACAGACTGTTTTTAACCAAGCTTAAGGCGTGGTTCAGAGCCCCTTTATTGGAGAAAATTATTTGGCACCTGGAGAGTACATATTAATAAACTTACCAGAATTTTTAAAAGGCACTAGCTGGTTGTGGTCGGACAAAAAAGAGCCCAAGCTGGACCAGGACACACAGTTTCTTTCCTTCACTAGCTGAGTTTCCAGGCATTTTAGCTTGCACTTTACCTGGACTGAACATCATGACAAAACAATTATTTTGCAGGCCTTCCGAAAACAACACTCATTTGCAACTTTTGCATCACCACCTCTAATTCAATGAGACATTAAAGAGAAGCACAAAATCAGATTAAATGCAGCCAGATTCCTCCACAGGACCTCAAGTGCTAGGGCTGAAGCAAGCACACACTGTGATAGGAAATTATACTGTGCAAATGCAAATAAAAGGACAGCACACAAAGGAGACATACAAATAGTGTAACACATACTATTTCCGTATGTGTCTTCTTGAGTGCTGTCCCCTTAATTACATTTGCACAGTAATTCACTATCATAATCATGAACCAACTAAATCCTCAAGATGTTTTTCTCGAGCACACCATGGTAAGAAGCTGCCTTTTGCATTATGCTAGAATGTGCAATACTTTGGCAAGCTTCCATGTAGGCCTCTAGCAATTACGTACACAAATAGAAAAGTGCTTATGTTAAAAAGATCAAAGTACTGCTTACCATTATAGCTACTATACACATTATCTTGCAATTCTGAAATGACAAAAAAAGAGATTACTAGCGAGCAGTAAAAAAAGATTCCCTGTTCATATTATGTAACACAGTAAGCATTGGGAAGAAGACACTATATATATATTAAAAAGATTCTGTAAACACTGCTGCACAAAGTCTATAGCTCGTGGTTACAAAGTGAAAAATAAGTATGTTCATAAAAAAAAAGAGTGCATAAAAGGGCTGAGGGCAGGAGAGCAAAGAATGAACAAGAAAGCTAGGATAAAGCACTAGCTTTCAACTATCATTGAAGCTGCTACTGAAAGTTGAGTACACAATTCCCTTGATTAGAATGCATAACATCTAGCTACTTTTTTGCATAGCTTTAGCCTCACAAACCTAGCAGTAGAAAAGAAGAAAGGCATCTTTTTTTAAAGCATTTGCCTCGTTCCCCTACTTTCAAACTGCTGGCTGCTGCTATTTTGCACGATAGGTTGATTCCAAAGATAGTGCAAAGCAGTACCAGACATACTGCAAGCTAAGGCAGCCTGGGGTGACATGTGATGTACATAAAAGCAGGCGCCACATCCAACATAAACACACACTCTTTGTCATTATCACCTCGTCATCTTTCTCCCGTCATCACCACTTCACTGCCTACTTTTGTCATTGTCATTTCATCGTCGAGATGCCATCATTATCGTTCCATCATCACTACTCTATCACCGCCAATCTGTTATCATCATGGCTTTGCCATTACGACATCATCATCCTTCCATCACCGGCATTGCAATATCATCATTACATCATCCCCATTCCACCGCTGTCCTTCCTTTGTTGCCGTGTTATAATTATGTCAGTGTCTCTCTGTTGCTGTCATTACTTTGTTGCCATACTGTTGTCATCATTATGTCATTGTCATTTTGTCTGTGTCATTCCATCGTATTCATTTCTTCATCTTTTTAACACCACTGCCAACAACCATGTAGTCTTTGTCATTCTATTGTCATCATGTTTGCCTTAATTCATCTTTGCATCATCATCATTCCATCCTTGCAGGTTTGCTGTCATTATGTGGTCGTCACGGAAGTGACATCATTCTGCCAATGTCATCCAGGCGTCATCATGGCATTGTCATCATTGTGTTTAGGTAATATCATTGCTGCCATGCAAGATAAATCGTTCTGCCAACATTATTTTGGCATCATCATGCTGTTGTCATTATTGTGTCATCATGATTATTATTGTTGTCATGGCATCATTGTGACACCATTGTTGTCATTCCTTTGTTTTCATACAATCATGCTCATTTATTTGTCGTCATTGCTTCATATTCTTACATGGGGCTTGCATGTTTAGATGATACAAGCTTACGCTGAGTGAGGCATTTCCCAGTGGAAACAAGTCGAACTTGGCTGTTTACTGTGTACGTACTTGCATATAACCACTAAATAAGAACAGTAATCATCGCAAACATCAATAAAGGTATGCATAAACTGATTTTAAGAAAGCACGGGATAAACATACCGTTTTAGCTTTTAACCTGTTGCAACAGCAGATGTGCGTTTGAAAGGTGCAAACTGGTGCTGATGCACTTAAGCAAACACTTCAAAACAATGTCAGTGTCTTGCTTTAAGATATGGGTTTAAGACCAATCATTTTTTAAAATCTCTATTCTCCAAGATATAGTGCCAAAAACGTCTACATATATGTAATGTTATGTGCTTATTTCTACTATGACGTCTAGTTTTGTTTATCTCCTTTGAGGCTAATTTTATGCATGCTTCCTTTAATTATTTTCTGCAATGATTTGTAAAATATCTGTTCCTTAGATTTCACTAGACAGAGTATCAGCGGCTTCTGTAAGATTTGAGGAATGCTTATGTAATACCAACCGTATCACTGTGCTGTACCTAAAACATGACTTGTGAGGTTTTGAAGTTCAAACTTGAAAAAGTGTTTTTTCTGGTGCTTAGGTTTGACATCTCACAACTCTTTCGTTAGATAAGGCTGAGCAAAAAGGTTGGTTTCATGGGATTCCTTGAATAACACAGAAGCCATTGGTACCTTGTTAACCAAACTTGCAAGAACTGATATTTTTCATATCTTGCAATGAATTATTTCAAGGAAGCTTTTGCATAAAATGAGAGCCAGAGGAGAGAAACAAAAATGAATTGCATATTCAAAATAAGCTATAACTTGACATGTGTAAAGCTTTCAGCAACTTATCTCTAAGAATAAAATTTGCTTTTCTAAAACCTATGTCTCCCTTTATGGTAAAGCCATTTATTTCGTCTTACAGCACACAGAATAAACAATAGACACCTTTTGTATAAAGAAGCTGTGCATTCTATTGGACAAGACAGTAAACTACTGCATTCAAACATGGTCATAGAGAAAATGTGCCATAAGAAGGTTCTTTTTAAAAGAGTCATGCTAAGGAATTAAGTGGCTTTAGGACACATCGAAGAAATGCTGGGCAAATGAAAACTTTTAGTTGTTTAGATCAAACTAAAATTTAGAGCCTACTACACTTGTATTTGCATACTCCAACTGGTCTCATTCAAACCAAGCATTCAGTGTTCCCACATGTGGCCTTACCGGTGTCACTACGTGCTAGCTGTTACTGATTCTCCACTGTTTACAATATTCAGTATCAGTCTCTGGATTCTGCTAATCAGTGTTTCTCATAAAAAGCTGCACGCACATCTACCGGCACATTAACGTGCTTCCAAAAACAGCAAAAGGTAAGTTAGCTTACATAAACTTTACAGGGACACGTGAACAGAAACAGTAAAATAATTAGGCTAGCTGATAAAGGGTTCTTCCAAAACTTTATTTTTGTTAGTGTTGCTCCAGTGAAAGGTTGTTCACTAGAAGAGAAAGTGAACATTAACGTTCCATTTCTTTTCAATTTCATGCCTAAACCCCAGTGTCAGGATGTCACTGTGAAATCACAATTTCCAAGTGCAAACTACTTATTCGCACTTGGGCCATTGCACCCAGTAAAGCTTCTTGGAGCTACCGAACTTCAGCCTTTGGCTTTCTTACAATACCCTGTAGTCCCTCTATAGTGGTAAAAAGATGACTAGGCCCAAGCAGAGCTGTCAAAACCTGTGACGTCAGAGTGAGCTGGTGAAGAAACTTCAGGGCTGCGTTGCCACCTGCCTTCTGTCCTTGAATTTTTTTTCTGGCTTGCCAAGCCTCCTATCACAATAACAGTAACTTTTCTTGGCATTAATTTGCTAACACAGCTGAGATAACTTTACACTATAGCTATACACTATAGCTACACTATAGCTATAGCTATAGCTATACACTTCCGCATAGATAAGTCTGGTGACTATCATCATAAGCCAAGCCCCTGCCTAGCAACAGCCTTACTTCTAGAACTTGTTATGTACTACGCTGATATATGACTCACCGACGTGAAATAAGTAAAAATATTTAGCCATTCGAATTCGTATCCGAAGATTCTTCCCTGATAGGTCCGCCACAACCTTATCTTCTTCAATGAAGGCATCCCCCATGGACTGAATGGTGATGGTGACCGTCGAGTCATCTTGAAACCACTCGTAGCTGTAGAAAGCAAGAACAGCAAGATGGGTTTCACTTTGTAACCACTTTGTATAATGCTGCTGTGACTTCTGGAGGGGACACATTATAAAGTTCATGATCACAGGTCAGCGACCTAGGTGTAAGCCATGACATAGCTGCAGTACGGCGTGGAGTGTTACAGTGACAACTGACTCCCATTATTAAAGAACAGGGGATTCTGGACAACATGATAATTTTTCTTTGACACTGATTCACACCTGAGGTGGACCTAAAGATATCTGTGATAAGTGCCAGTAAGATCAGCAATGACCACTTATTCTCTAATTAGTTTTGACAAAGTGCAGCGGCTTTGTCAAAACCTTAAAGATATAGATATACACTTCCGCATAGATAAGCCTGGTGACTATCATAATAAGCCAAGCCCAGAAAGGCATCGTTATGCCCTGCGGGGTGGAAAGCATGGAAAGTCCTAATGTACTTTTACAGCAGATTATGGGAAAGAATCACAACTGGTGGTTGTCTCAGGAGCCCTCAGCACTGATTGTCTTGTGTTCCACAATTACAACGCGTGCCCTGAATTAATTACTCCCTGCCCGGTTCTGGCATCCTGCTGCTGAGGTTACAGATTCATTCCCCGTCTTTGATAGAACGCGAATGTACTAGTTACTGCACCCTGCAAACAACAGAACGCCTGTTAGAACAACTGCTCGTATGGGTTGATAAGACACCCCCCAAACCCACGTTAAGGCAAGTAATAAAAAAACTTTGATTATTAAAAGCTTTGGTTAATTATTTTAGCGGTAATCATCCTACAAACTTATGCTTGCCACTGCAATTAATCTCGTGCAGCAAACATTTCCTCCAAATCCCAAATACCCCACCTTTATTATTTGAGGAAAGTCATCATTCATCCACCCTGTACAGTATATTGACAAGATTACCAGTAATCTCGGTCGCATTGATCCCCCTACACAGCTCACTCACACGACTTCACACCCTCCAGGATGACAGTTCCTATGCCTGCATTTGTGAATGAATAAATGCTTGGATTTATTTTGCAAGTGAATGAAATATGACCCGCGAGGAAATTGAATTGCTAGCTGGATATGTCTGCACACGAAGCATATACTTGAGCTGCATCATTCTACAGCAACCTGAGCAAAACTAAGCGCACACATAAGATTAGGTGGGCACATAGGGACCCTGCAACACATATCAAACATGGTACATAAGCCACACTATAGATACACGATGATGCTGTCGTGATAGCCTGAGCGAAATATTACTCATTTGCACAAAGAAAATTGCATGCAATAAAGCTCTGTGACTTCTACAAATCCCCGCCATCTTTCGGTGCACCTAGTGGCTACAATGGGGGCATTCTGTCCCTATGGCTGGAGTTCTGATTGCATTTAATGAGATTCTTATTGTGAGAAAAGAATAAGGTTTTCAACAACTGCAATTTTTCCTATTCATGTATAAATGAACAATGCTTTAAAATATGTCACAGATATGTTAATTTTGAAATTCCATTCTTCAGTAGTTATATTAAGGTATGACACCTCCACTTTAATGCAAGATTATTATATCACCAATGTTTCATTTGTCCCCACGCTTTATTTGTGTTTGCATGCTCTGCTACTTCCTTGTGCTTATGAATTTTCTGCAGACATCTGGAATCATCTGAGGACTGGCAGAGGTGTTATCTATGTTTGTCCTTTTAAGGTGCCCAGCATGACACCTTCAGTCACCTTGTTACAGTTGCTATATGAGTTTGATGAAACACTTCAACAACCACTACGCTTAGGATCAACTTGAATTTTGAATGCACTGTGTTTCCGTTGGATGCAACTTGAATTTCGTAGTTGAGTGCCACGAGAGTCTGAGCTCTGTCACACGAAGCCAACAGGCAAGGACAGGGAAAGCATAGGGGAAAAATTAACTCTTCTTCTAAATTGAAAAGTACAAATAATAAGAAAAATGAAAATGGCAGTAGGCAAGCATACAACTTGTTGCAGATGGGTGCTGAACCCACAGCTTCTGTATGATACATGTGATGCTCGACAAGCATCATACAAAGGACATGGAAGATACAACCTGAGTTTGGCACCTACCCACGCTAGTTCTCTTTTTCTCCACACTAATCTTCCGTTTTCTATCTGATTTCTACATTTATGTTTACGAAGAAGTTCACTTCCCGTGTTCTTTCCCTGGTTTCCTTGCCTGTTGGCTTGATGCAGTTTCAAAGACAAGCCAAAAGTCAAACCCCACCCACGGTTCATTCTCTCTCGGCTCTGGCAAGTACACTCTGAGTACATTGGGCAAAGAGTCCGTCTAGCTGTTCACAATGCTACTTGCCTGCATTTCTCCAAAGCTGGGACAAAACATTAAACTACGAGAATGAATGAATGAATTCTGGGGTTTTGTGTGCCAGAACCATGATTTGATTATGAGGCACGCCATCGTAGGGGGCTCCGAATTATTTTTGACCACCACTGGATCTTTAACATGCCCACAATGCATGGGGTCCATCGGCATTTCTTCATTTCGCCCCTGTCAAAATGCGGCCACCGTGCAGCAGGAATTCGATCCTGCCACCTCGTGCTCAGCAGCGCGACACCCTAGCCGCTAAGCCATCACGGCGGGTATCAAACTACAAGGGATGTGTGCTTGCTTTAGCACTTGTTGGTATGCAAGCCAGGCCACGTCCATCACCCAAGGAAAACACCAAACTTGAAGTCAAGTCGGTCTCAAACCAGCGACATTTTCTAATAAACATTACTGCACTGTGTGCTTTATGAAGCTACTGTCAGCTCAGAACATTCTGGCACCGTTTCTCGACTGCAAGCTACAAAACAGGTAAAGAAAACAAATGAAAAAAAAAAACACGTCATGGTGACGTACCGTGGGCTGAGCACTGGGGGCAATGACCCACCCCTCCACAGCCACGCACAGCGCGGAAGAAACAGCGGGAGCATTGCGGACGGACTGAAGTGTAATCTTTGATTGCCAACGATTCCGCTCGTATTCAATGCATTGAAATACTTCTTGCAGGAGGATATTCGTGAAATGATGCCCTTCAATACCAAGTAGTACATTCCACCACTTTGGTGAGAAGAGTTGCTGGACCCTTTTAAACTGCGTTGAAAAGTAGAGTGGCACAACGAATACATTGAGATCTGTGCACATAAACTGGTACTACGAACTAACTAGGTTGGAATCATTGCAAGCGAGCTATATGAGCCTGCACTAAGTACTAATAACTAGTTCCAAGCCCAAAGCAACAAGGAGCAATGCCCATGTACCATGCCAGCTATCACTGGTGTAGCAATACAGTCTAGGCTTGTTACAACGGACCTGCGTATAAGGCTTTCGGATATAAGGTGCTATATTTCAGCCTTAGTTTTTTTTCTATCTATTTTATTGATGAAATGAAATTTCCCTTTAACGGACTGCACTACAACGGACTATCGGCTACAGTAGATTAAATTAGTGGCATTTGTTTTCAAAATCGGGTGCATAAAACGCACTTTGCCGTGTTGACACGGGCTGACTATTGACTTGCGAGGGTCAGCCGACGATCGCGGCTCAGTATCACACGTGTGAGGGAGAAAGGCAGAAAGGAAACACGGTGTCTTCTCTAGCGGACGAGGCACGGTGTGGGGAAGCAAGAGAGCGGGGTTTTCTACTCCGGCAGCTGCATGCTGCTTACGGCGCGGCCGTCGTACCTTGAAAGCGATCTGCGATGTGTACAAAGTGCGTCCAGTGCCGGTAGCTTCATATGCGCTGTGCCTTTGATGCTTAGTCCACATTGAAGCGAGAGATGGCACGAAAGTAAATTCGCTCGTTGCTGCTGGCGCGCCTTTTGAGTGAAACTGTGACTTTTTTGTTAGTTTTTTTACTTTGGACGTTCGTCACTCACTCTTTGCAATAAAGTTGTTAGACATTGTGAGGAAAGTTTCGGATGTGAGGCATTTCGATTATTATGGTACTATGGATGTTGGACCAAACGGACGTTTACTGTTGGATTATCAGAGTCCGTTGTAACAAGAGTCGAGTGTATGTAATAGGAGCACTACGAGGTCTTCAATGGAGCATTGGGAACAACGACCATGCTCACCTAACAGCCGGCTTAGGCGACGTCTCTTGGCTGATGTCTGGAACATCTGGAGCCATAAAAGAAACGGGAGAACAGAAATTTTACTGAAGCTATCAGTTTGTCTGTGAGACATTTCATCACTGCTGCCAATAGGCTTGGTAAACATTAGTTCACAGTTACCTTCGGAGGTTGCTGTGTCGGTCCTTTGCAGTTTTTTGATGAACGGTATCCTTGGCACTGGAAAACTAGCTGTGATAAAAAGGGAAAATGACACATTTTAGCATCATTTAAAATTATGAACAAGCGGAACATTGCGCACTTATGGATTTGTACAGCACAGAAAGAAAGTATAAGTACAGCAGAACTTAGTATGTGGCTTTCTTTTTGTCTTCCCTGGGCTGCTATGCCCCATTTGTATCGTCCCAGCACAAAGTTCAGAGACAGCCATATTCTGGCAAAATACGCTGTCATTCCATGACGCTCCCATGTCTTTGCACTTTGTACCTTGCGGTGATGCATTTCAACAGTGTACCAAGAAAATCTGAATTTTACCGATCACTTAAATAATGAAACATGTTTAGAGGACCACAAGTGCCCCAGTGGCATGGGGTACTGTAGCCAGCTAGCCAGAAGTGACCACAGCATCATGGTCTTTTTAACCAGTGGCTACTGCATAAAAGATGAATGCACATGATAATCTGAAATAGCCACTTTGATGATGTCAGTCTGAGATACATGCAAGTACCACAGGCCATGTTGTATTAATTAAACCACTTTATTGTGTCAACAACAGTTGCCCTTATGCCTCGTTTCGTGAGGCATATCATCAGGAATCTATTGTCATCCTCAATGGGAGAAAATATCTATACTTATTGACGACCTAAGAGCCCAGTACAAACTCCGTCCATAAAATCCCTGCACTATCTTGTGTGCTTCCATGCTCCAAAAGAAGACTCCTGAGAGGTGCCAATATTGAAAGAAGTTCGCTTACATCATAACATCACATGTATGAGTGAACTTACTGGGCTGACATGTCTACATAAATTTTATTTGAGTAGGACAGCAGTTCACTTCCATTGCATTCCTAAATTGTAACCGACTAATATAGTTTTCAACTTCGGTTAAGTCATCCCAAGATTGTCCATACTCTGCCATTTGTGGCTTGACAGCTCATCCTCTGCTGAGTGGTTTTTGCTGAGACTACGACTAGAGCAAACACATTGGAAATACATTTGAACCGCCTTATAACAAAGTCAAATCTAACACAAAGATAGCTTTGTAATATCTGTTATTTGTTACAAAAATATATCTATGCACAAAAAACAGTAGATGAAGTGTGACTGTCTATGTTACGTACAAGGACAAATCAGAAAGTGTTTGCCCCTATATTTTATTAGCCAAAATAAGGTACATGGAGAGAATTACAAATATGTGTACTATTCTACGTGCCTTACACTATTTTTCCACACAGATCCTGCACTGATTTAGACATTTGTCCCATCGCAGCACTAAATTTGAAAAATGTCCTCAGTCAGCGACGCACACGGCCTCCCTGAGCGCTCATTGTCATGCAAGTCTTCATGACCTTCTGCAAACTCACAACACCACCCTCACACTTCTTAAAGCGAAACACATTTCCCTATATGTGGGCTGCATTTCCCCATGGATTTCAATGGGCGTTCGAAAAGGAATCACGCTTTGTTTAACATTTTTTGCTCATATTTCATGGACATGTGAAGCACAACCACCATCTTCAACTGACAGCAGTGCTGCGCTGCGGAGCTATCGGCAGATAAGGCCGGGCCATCCCAAGAAAGGTCCACCACTGGGAACAGATATGTTGATTTTGCATTTACAGCCATAGTTTGGCTAAAAAAAATAGGGGCACACTTTCTGATTAGCCCTCATACCTTGACAAATTACTGCTGTTCCAACACACATTACTAGAATGCCAAGTCTGATGCGTAGCTTGACCCTGCACATCTTTTTCAATCACACTATTGCAGTAAGTGGGATGTTGTGCTGGCTCTGTTGTGCTGACTCTATGAGGCAGATGTATATCCTAGACGTTAGTGGCACAAACCCAATCTGTGATGGTGTAAAAAAAAAAGCTTCGTACAAACTCACATTTGCGAACTTGAATGGCAGGGCCAACAAGTTTGCCGATGAGGCACTTCTCGAGCATTGACTCAAAGTTAACCCACTTGTGCACCTGTGGATCATGACAAAATGAGCAAGTGAGCAAAGGCGAAATTAGGCATTGCAAAAATCCCATTTCTGAATAACAAGGCCTGCTGAAAAATAACAAGGCCTGCTGCATGCAGTTTATCTACTTAAGGAATCATCTTATAAACTTTCAGGCACATCGATAGCTTTTGTATTACAAAGAAAGAATTAACCTTCTTCAAACAATCAATGAACACACTGCCCGGCAGACCCAATACATTTTGTTCCATCTCTTCTACTGCTGGACGCATCCATGGAGGTTTTCTTACACCCCCCAGTAGCAGTGTTGTTTCTTTTTTAAATCGTTTTTACATTCCCAGAATGCTGCCTTCACAGCACCACTTTGCATTTGAGGAAATGAAACATCACAGCAGGCTAAATCCAAATAGGTAGAGTATTCAAATACTATGACAGAAATGCAAACATAGAATTCCTGCACTATCATTGTAGAGGGTGTAGGGGCATTCTCGTGGTGCAGAATCTAATGCCCCACAACCGATCAATTTGGTTGCCTGAAATGTACATGATCTGTTAAATGCTTCGCAACCCCCATGTAGAAAACTGCCCTGGCGTTTTGATCTTCAGGTACCAATTCTTGATGCACAATTCCATGACAGTAAAAAAGAAAGGGCAATCAACCAGGCTTTGATTTTTTTTCTGTTCCTTCTTATTGTTGGCATTGGGTGATCTTTCTTTTTCCATTTCTTGCTGTGCAACTTCAGCTCAATGTTGTATTCGCTAGTCCAAGTTTCACTAGTTATAACTACTTCTGGCAAGAATTTTTCACATTATTTTCAAATATGCCAAACAATGCAACATTCTTTTCTTGTTGCACCTTTTTCTCTAGAGTCACCAGTCTCAGAGCTATGTTAGCACAAACATTTTCCACTTCCGATGTTTCCATCAGAACCTCCTGAAGAAAAGATGCTCCCAAACCAAGTGCTCTCGATATCAATCTAACAGTCATGCAACGGTCACTGAGCATGAGAGAATGCGTGATTCATCGCTCCATCTATGCACGAAGTGGAGGGACGTGCTCTTACATCATCCTTCAGGTAAATTCCTGTCCCAAAAATGCAGAGCCCATTTGAAAACAGCTCCTTCCTATGGGGCATCCACCTAATAGTCCTGCTGCATCATTTTATGAATCTGCATCATTCTTACACAAGCTCACATGATACTTGATGTTGATCTACTGTCACACTGGATGGTCAATCTCCCCTAGGACAATGTGTAAAAATGGATTGCACGAAGAACTAACTAATAAATTCATGCATTACCATATAGCAGTCCGTCACACTATAAGAGACAACCAAGTCCTCTCAAAGGAAGAATGAGAGTTTTGTCAACACATATTCTCTCATTTCTTTAATGACTCACTGCACAAAACTTTAAGGCAGATATATACACATCATCACATTCTTAATAGACTCAGTGCAGTAGAAGTAACAGGTGAACTGGGCTCAGGCTTTTGTGACAATTTCTCTACTAATCTTTATATCTCATTTTCCCTTTATTAATCTTTATATCTAATCATTGCTCTACTCTCTACTTTATATGTAATCATCTATTGTGGTGGCTGAGTGGTCCTATCACTGTGCTGCAGAACATTAGGTCATGGGTTCAATTCTCAACTGCAAGAGGCACATTCTGATTGGGGTGAAATGTAATGTACGAAGGATAGGGTGGATGTAAAAAAAAAAGACTCCAGCTTATTGAAGTTTAATTGAGAACCATTCACTGCGGTGTCTCTCATAGCACCAGTGCAACTTTGGGACACTAAATGCTATTAATCAGTCCTTATTAATCTTTTTTTCACTCCATCTTTGGCTTTCACCCTGCCTAGCTACAATTCCTAGCGGGATAACCAGGTGGGCTAGATATATAAAAGCTCGAACCAATATAAAACACAATAAAGCTTATAGAGGTATGCAATGGGCTGGTGAGTAGCCAGCTTCAGGCTTTGGCACCACGAGAAAATCCAGGCGTCTGCAGGACTTGGAAATTATACATGGGTATTCTCGTACTGCCTTCACTTACTAATGCGTTTCGCAGCTTGACAGCTACGCTGTTCCACAACATCCGAAAATAAAAGACAGATACACTAGGGCTACATTTTTCAAGCTGTAAAATATGACACAGAGCCCTAGTTCTGCTACTTTTGTGTTACCTGGTTGAACAGGTCAGTGGCATCCGTCCCGACACCTCTGAGCAGCTCATCCACCCCACCGGGGTGGTATTCCATGTATGGAGTAACATTGTACACACGACCTAAACGAGAAAAATGTCACTGTATGTTAAAACTCTAATAAAGAAGCTTGAAATAAGTGAGTGATGACCTGATTACAAATGATTGAATTGGTAACAAATGATTGAACGAAAGATTATAGGCATAACGTTAAGTGACAGGAAAACAGTAGCATGAATTACAGAGTCAACAGGGGCAGCGGATATTCTAGTTGACATTAAAGGGATGCTGAAGAGAAGCACTAAACCAGTTTAGATTGATAAACTATTCTTAATGGCCCCTATCTTTTTTAGATCTCCGTAATAGGCTGATTCTTAGAAGATAAAATATAGCGAAGGTCAAAGTTTCTTTTTTCGCATTTCGCAACGAAAAGCCAGGGCCAGTATGTCAGCGTGACATCACAGATTTCAAAGCATTCTTTCATATTTGGGCTGTAGCGGTTCAGCAAAATATTTTGAAACTTTCTAAATTCAGTCCCTGGCTCTGTTAGAAAGCAATGCAGTCAATTCGGTTGATAAAAATTTAACTAGGTGAGCAAATGCCGTTAATATCTATGACGTAATGGCCAGCTGGTGTGGGAATTTTAAGGTGTCTTTGCCACCTGTCTTTTGCCCTTGCGTGTTTTCTGGCTTGCTCAGCATTTCCTTGTGGTAGGAGTGGCTTTTCTGGTATTGCAGAACGGTGTTTTACTAACGCAGGTAGAAAATTATTTTTCTTTAGGGTCCCTTTAAGAACAAACGGAGTTTTGCAGAATGTGCAATGAGTAGAACAGCTAATCGGTTGTCTATAAGAGTTACAAAATGGGTGCCACGAGAAGGGAAGCATGGTCGAAGATGGCAGAGAACTAGGTGGGGTGATGAAATAAGGAAACTTTCAGACATTTGCAGACAAGCAAACATCCAGACAGCTGGTTCAAGACAGGGGCAATCGGAGATTGCTGGGAGGGGCGTTCGTCTTCCAGCGGACATAAATGGGCTAATGATGATGATGGTAGAGAACAATACCTGCATCTTCCGTGCCTGTTTCCTACACATACCGTTAATGCGATTAGCATTCTTTGGGAACTTTACCCACCTTGCAGTATGTCTGTTTGTGTATAACGTCTTTCACCAAGCGTACCCAAGTTGTCTACCAGCTTGGGCCACTAGGTATGCATTGGCTGCTGTTTTGACGAGCAGACAAGTTGGGTCATTGGGTATATGCCTCAACAAAGAAATTTGACACAGTATTTGTGATAGTGGTAATGTGCCCAATCTTGGCCGAATCACAAGATGGATGTGCCAAAGCGAAACAAGGGGTGTGTAGCTTTAAATATATTACAGAAATAGCACCCCCATCCACATCAGGCACCTCTGCGTCGAGCGCAGCCACTTGATGGAGAACCATTGCAATGAAGGTGCAGCCAGGGTACTAGGTATACTACACAGTTTCAACTGGGCAGCAGTGATTACAACAAGTTAGTAGGTTCTGGTGTCATTTGGCATTGTGGTTGGCACCAAGAGTACCACTTTCTGTGTCTGCGGTGGCAATACGATTCATCACTACATGGCTTTAATGCTAATTGCATTAACAACAACATTCATCATGAGATGGGTTCTACAAGAATGTTTTTCATCTTGCTCAAAAGAAAAGGGTATGTTCTAGTTATCAATGGAGCCATATTTGTGATCTAGGCTTCCAATTCTATGACAGACATCTTTTGGAAACCAAGAAGTTTGAAAAAAATATTAAAGCTGAAGTTTAAGAATCTACAAGGAAAAAAAAACAGATATTACTGTTTTGTAAACTACGTCGATTAGGTTTTGCAAGGTGCATTAAGTTATTATTTTATAAGTTGCACATATTTATGTCACTATTTTTCCAATAAAGCTTGTGAAAAAGTAATGTAGACAAAGTAGGTATATTTCACACAAGCTGTAAACTGATGCAGCATGCTGTGAATCCTGTAGTACTTGACAGTTAGCACATTAGCGGTCCATTATACTAAGATACTTGCTACAAGAGCAACGTTAATTTAGTAAAATCTTACAATAATATATGGAAAACAGGGCTCTAATAACAAGGCCCTACAGACACCAGATAAACTTGCAGCAGAAGTTGACATGCACGCAACTGCAAAAAAAAAAAAAAACGTTTGTGTGAGTTCCCTAAATATTCGCTGCATGACAAGTGCTGCATTATCTTGCGTACTTTCCCAAGGAAAAATTGCGAATCTTTCGACTAGGCAATCCATAGAGTTTATTACAATACTACCTAGGGGGAAATGTGCTACTATTGTTAATGCAAGCTTTTAAAGGGAAACATGACACCATAGTAATGTCTGTATATAAAAGGCTTGGCTCATTTTGAGTGCCCTTCAGCTTGCCCTACTCTTGAAAATTTGAGGGCAGCTTGAACATACAGTCATGGCTGCTCCCAAGTGAAGTTTGTTTTGAAATATATATGCAAAAGATCATAATTATAACACAGGTGGTATAAATGGTTGCTTGCGTATAACATAACAAGTCAAGGAAGGAGCAGACACACAGTGAATGTAGAACATTTTGTTTTCCCATCATACCTCACAAACCATTCCTTGCAGTATTCGAATTCCAAAGAATGAATATACCGATGCAGAAGTGCTTATAAGTAGAATTTTGATATCATAAGAAAAACCGGATCACGCACGTAGTTACTGTAGACTTCCATTAGCTAAACGATAAGTGACCAACGACATTGATCGAATTATCCGGCAGGTCGAATTAGGCGATATGCAGAAAAAGTACCACACCACTGATTTATTTCCCAGTATTTACCCGCTTTCTATGTGTCCAAAGCAGAAAACTAACGTACAGATAATATTAAAGCCTCTGAATAAAGTAAAACTCTAACGCGCATTCAATTATTTTAGCAAGCAAAATGGGCAAGGGCCTAATATGTGTTGCCCAGTGGCGACCAGTTTCCTGAAGTGAGCTTCGCCGCAATACAACTATTTTATGCGGCAAAACATGCAAACGCCTCGAATGCGGTTTTCAGCACAATTAATCCAAAAGAAAACACACACACACACGTTAGAATCGGGTAAATACCGTAATCAGATTAGTAGCTATCGTTATTGTTTAAAAGTTCTCCCTAGGATAGGCCAGAGACTGGCGTTTTTGAGAGTGATCCCCACATGTGTTCAATGCATTCCCTGCCTCTTATGAGCTCTGGCGAGACAGACGGTGCCAGCATATGGGTCACTGTTGGGGTCACCATAGGGGTCAAGCGCGTGCATGCTGACTGGTCAAGTTCGAGTTATCCAGCAAAGGCCAATTTGGGATCAACATAACGAAAGTTTGGGCGCACAGAAATGCATGATCACCAGCCAGGACCTTCGGTCGGCATCGAATTAACCGAAGTCGAACTAACGGACGTATTCTGTGCAGAATAAACTGATATATTCTGACATACACCACATTAGTTTCGAGATATGCCTTAGAAGTGTCCTGCCCATCCAAGAGTCCCCCGTTAACTTGAAGCCCTCCATTCTCCAGTATTACCATGGCTGCAGCGGATACGTTTGCCACAGGTACTTCTTTCTGCAGGTATTTGTGAGGATCGCTACATTTCAAACCTGTCACTTTGTTCCTCTTGACCTTATAAAAAGAAAGCAACTCTATGCCACATTGCTGCCACTGTGAGCCAGCAGTGCCATGTTGTCAAACATCTCTTTACACGAAAATTCGGCCACACCTTTCAGACAAATCCAGGCATCGTCCTTCTTGTTGTGCTTGACCAGCTCCTCGTAGGTGACCTCCAGAAAGCGGCCGTTGACCCCAGAGAGGTTTGGATTGGCGTGGGTCAACCGTATCCAGTCCATAAGAGACCGGCCAGGACCAAGGGAAACCTTGACACGCCCTGGAATGCAGCACGAGCAATCACTGCGCTATTCAGTCTATATGTAACCACTACCTATGTTAGCAGAGTCTAGCGCACTTGCATTGAATGACATGAACACGCTTGTATTTCCTACTTTCACTGCTCCGGTTGGCTATCGCTTAGATATGGGGTTGTTCCTTATGCTGCTGTATACTGAATTTCGATGCTTGTGCAGATAACAGCTTAAATGACAAACTGATATGAGGTACTTGATATTGAATTATGTGGTGTGTAGAGAGAAACTGCATCCACAAGACAACAGAACAGACGAAGACACGACACTACAGCATTTGATGGTTTATTGCATGTGGTCAGTACACATTATGTACGATAGCAAAGCAGAAAGCAAAAGGGGAGAAAGAACAGATTGCATCCCAGCAAAAGAATTTGTCCTAGGTCACTATCAAGAAACGAAACAGATTTGTTTCTATCATTATCGCCATTCATTAACTGTTCTTTACATACTAATTCACAAGCAAGCCCAGTAATTTTCCCTTGTACTGTCTATGTCGAGTGCTTCATGATCTCTCCAGTGTGTGTGCGTGTGTGTGTGCGTGTGTGTGTGCGTGCGTGTGTGTGTGTGTGTGTGTGTGTGTGCGTGCGTGTGTGCGTGTGTGTGTGTGTGCGTGTGTGTGCGTGTGTGTGTGTGTGTGTGTGTGTGTGTGCTATTGACATGTGCAATAAACCGTCAGTTGTTACTATAGTTCCGTGTCCTTGCCTTTGTCGTCTTGCATGCGCCGTTTCATGCTGCACGTGCACGAAGATTATTATTATTTAAATTTGATTTGCCTACATAAAAACAATAGCAGAGATGAGAAAGATACAATTGGAAGCCACCACCAGAAGGAGAACAATGTCTGCTATCTCTACAAGAGAAAAGGCACACAGAAAAATAATAGTGAGTGAGGAATGGGAGAGATTAACCCCTTACGTGACGTGCTATTATCCTGAATTCTGACTGTAAATGCAGCCAATTTTTTTCTGCACTGAGAAAGGCTTTACCAAGAACAGCGTAGACGTTAACCTAAGGCTTTATTAAAAAACAACCTTAACAGCACTATACAAAATAATTGCGAAAGAACCGTGCGCGCGGACCGGGGCGAAGAGAGCGGCCGCGGCTTTAGGCATCGGCTTCACAGTGCGTCAGCATCTTTGGCGGTGGCTCACGGAAAGGAAGCGCCATCGTCCCTGATAAAGCGAGAGGCTCGAAGCACGGTTGAAAAAAAAATTAAATTATGGGGTTTTACGTGCCAAAACCACTTTCTGACTATGAGGCACGCCGTAGTGGGGGACTCCGGAAATTTCGACCACCTGGGGTTCTTTAACGTGCACCTAAATCTAAGTACACGGGTGTTTTCGCATTTCGCCCCCATCGAAATGCGGCCGCCATGGCAGGGATTCGATCCCGCGACCTCGTGCTCAGCAGCCTAACACCATAGCCACTGAGCAACCATGGCGGGTAAGCACGGTTGAGAGCGCTGCAATACTACAACGCAGGAGCGCATTCACGTGGTTTTATTTCAGATTTCGCGGGCTTTCCTTAAAGGCAAAAAAAAAAAAACGCCACGCAGCCTGTACGTTGCCACAAAAGATTGGATCGTTTCGGAATCCCTCTACCAAGGAAGAAAACGCACTTGGCCTGAAAGTGAATATGAAAAATTCAGCTTAATTCATCTTAGCTAAGTAACTAATTAGGCGGAATATAAATAAAATAGTCTAAAGAGCGCTACATGACGGCAAACCATGTGTACTTGGTTTCATTCAGCTGCGGTTAACCTCCTTTTTTCAAGATCCTTGGTACAAGTTACGTGAAACACCCTGTGTACATATATATTACGTAGCCTAACATGTACACATTTGAAGTAGTAGCTTAGCGCGAATAAAACCACGGAAACAAGAAAGACGGGCAAGGACAAGCGCTTGTCCTTGTCCGTCTTTCTTGATTCCGTGGTTTTATTCGCGCTAAGCTACTACTTCAAATATGGACTACCAACTAGCCCAACAGTCAACTCTACTAGAACAACATGTACACGTTTGGCTATAATCAGGAGTATAAATGTGCGGCCTCCAAAAATAATAGGAGAGATCTGTGAACTTTATAACACCTTTTATCATGCCATAACAACGTGCACGACAATACTTCGAGACTTAAAGGGAGCACACAAATGAAAATAGGACGAAACGCACCAGAGCCGGTGGCCGACATGTTGGGCTCTCCGGGCGCGAGGCTGTTGGCACTGGTGTTCATAGGGTCAGGTGGCCTCGTGCCCTGCTGCTGCTGCCGTGACGCCGTGCCATCGACCTTTGCCCCCTTCGGCAGCTGGCTGCGCACTTTGTTCTTTCTCTTGCCGGGGCAGGCCACGCACCGGGACTCGTTGCACCCCAGCTGCGTGCAGGTGAAAGTGCATATCTATAATGCTATCATGCTTCGTTTTTTTTTTACATTGATAACAACTTCAGAAATTCCCACATCACAAAGTGACACCGAATGAGCGACATCCTTCGCCCGCTGACCCGAGCGCCACCGGACCTCAGGTCCAGCGGCGTTATATCCTCAGGTCCCGCGTCATAACCGATGAGCCGCTCATACGGATACATCAGCAGAGCGGCAAAATTTTTGCTACTGTTAATTTTCATCACGGCCATACGCTGCCTTGGCTGCATAACCAGAGCTGCTTCGTGTCGGCGACCAAAGTTATTTGGTGCCGTGTGGATGCAACCTATTCGCAGCTGCCGTATACGGCTCTCGGAAAGACACGAAACCACGCCATGCACGCCACCCGTGAAAACGAGAGTATGGAGGACAACGTGAATGGCGCCAGCTTTCTTCGCGGCTGCCATTTCTCCCAGCATCGTCCGGGAGAATCAGGCGGCGCCGCAGAGTCGCAGGGTTGTTAGAGTAATCGAGCCAGCCGAAAAAGTCGCAGTTTCGCCCGAAAGACGAAGCATCCATTGCGATGGCAAACTGGCAAATAGCTATACGAAGTGAACATAGTATAGCTTAATCGGCCGTATAAACATGTAAACATTCGCTTACTAACTAAATTAACAAGCGTGGTGTCACGCGCGCACAAGCAAACATGAATACATCCCACTCGATGACTGCGCACACTCGCTGCATAAACGCTGGTGCGAGCAGCACCTTCGTGCTGCCTGTTGCTTGCGAACGCGAACTAAGCGGCACCCGGAGCTTTTGATGAGTACACGAAAGCTCATGGACGCGGCGCCTTCAAAGGTGCCAAGTCCTCTTCCCATCTGACAACGGTTTGGCCCTCAGCGCGCCCAGATGTCTAGACTCTACCCCCATCGCAGATCGGTGTCAAGGTAGGGCCCACGCGGCCGCGTCATACGCAGCAGCCGCCGGAGTAGAACGCCTCCCCCCTGCCCCCCCCCATCTACGGTTCCTTGCGTGCGACGAAAGATGGCATGTTTCCTCTACGCTTTCCTCCCTTGCGCACGCGAGATTGAGTCGCCAGCGTAGGCTCACCCTCGCCCGCTTTCACTCGCACATACAACATACGGCGCGTGGGGACGATGTTATCGCTCTTGGACTTTATACGAAACATCACGGCGACGGCAGAATGCGCCTGCAGTGTACATATAATTGATATCGCAAGAAAATTATCGGTGATTGTGGTGACTGTAAACGAACTCAATCGTCTTTGCCAGTTTGGCTTGTCTTGGCTATATAATCTAGCTCATTGCAGCTATGTCAATAATTATATGCGGTTTGCTCATCTAAACCCAAACTGTCGGTTGTACAGGTTTTCGCACTTTTTTGTTTTGAACAGTACTTCCCAAATTCTGAATACAGAAATCTGAACTAGCTAAATCAATAGTTTATTTCATTATATTCAGTCGAATGTTCGAAAATATTGAATTTTCACATAAGCCTAATTTTGTGATATACGTAAAGTCGACACGCAAATTGTGCAAACTGATTTTATGCACGGAGATCGTGAAGTATGGCTGATCAACTGATTAGTGCATGCATCCGCGCGTCATATCACAGCATCACATTCATGAACCACCCGAAAGAAGCTCGAATCGCCGGCGATCTCTGGGTCGCCAATATTTTCGTGGGCAGGAGATTGCCAGGATAACGAAAGCAAAAAAACAAAAACAACAACAAGCAAAAAAGGAAACAGACAGTTTCACCCCTAGGGCGAAGAAGTGACAGCGATAGCAAGGTATCGCGTTGCTCTCGAACTCGTAAGACAGTGTTCTAACCACGGTTCTAACTATATGCGCGGGTGCGTCATGGTGAGGTGCAGCAGGCGATGCTGCTGGGTTGATTTGCAACGCTTTCTACAGAAAAACTTCATACATGATCGAATGATAGGGAATCTCGATGACTGTATACGCCAACCTCTGTAGCAACTCTCCCAATCTTATTTTTTCTTTCACCGAGCCGCCGCCACTCAGTGTACATCTGCAACCTGACGCCGGTTATTTTCCTCTCAGTTGTTTTCTTGTTTTCTTTTCTCCGCTTCTTCCGCAACGAAGCGTTCGAAAACGCGCAAGCAGTACATTTAAATGAGGTCCTAATAAAGATGAAAAGTACACAGCGGAGCTATTTTTGCTGTTTAGCGGGCGCAGATAACTGGAGCGTACTTACTCCAGGGGCGAAGCGAGTGCCGGATAACGTATAGTCATCGCCTTCAGCGACAGGAGAGTTTCGCCTCATTTCATGCACGTTGACACGGGCGTAGTCAAGGGGGGCTAGGTGTGTCTGTAACGTGACAGACGCGTGTGGGTATGAGGGCTTCACCGTGAAGTCTTGGAGCCCCTTTGACCACGGACATCGTGTTGCAGCACATATTTAACGATGCTATATCTTTTCATTTATTTCTTCATTTTACTCAAGTCCGTGAAGGTCAAAAGAACGCTTGACCATCGGTCAGCGTCTAGACTGCAGAACGTAGCCTGCGCCTGACCCGACTCCCGTCGTCGTAAATAACAGCGCAACGGCGCTTGCGTCTGTGTTTTTTATCATGATCCCTTTTATATAATTTAGATGATCTGATTGCGAAGCAGCATTTCCAGTTGCCGAAGCTGAGTGCTTCGGCTTTCATTAAAGTATACGGCTCTCTATCGCTTCCAACACCGATGAGACAGCCGCTGTATATTCAGTTTGTTCGCGCCGAGATCTACTACTGACCTGATTAACGACAACAGTATGCAACTTGTATTACCACACCCCCTCCATTCTTTCCCATTTGAGCGCGGTTTTTCTCGACGTGTCACAAGAAACTGCACGTTGTTACTGCGCAACATATATTTTGCGGGACAGGGCACAGACTGTAAAGAACGGCGGGTTGCACAACAAGACTGCCACCTTGCCACCCGATTACGTCAAGGGGTGCAAGACGCGCACCTCCACCTCTCCGTGCTGCAGCTGCGAGGCGTTCAAAGAAGCGACCTTTGCGCTGGAACCCGCCGCCTTCCTCCAGCCCCTTCGACATGGTGACGGGACGAATTCGGTGTGTGGACAATGATTCCAGAGTTCCTCAACGCGGGGCTGATTTGACACGCCTGGAGAAGCTACCGCGGGAAGACTTATTTTTGTGCTTCTCACGGTTTGGAGTGGCTCGGAACAATGAGCGACGCGCGATCGACAACGTCGATTTTCCGGAACGGCACCACCTTCAACGCCGTCGCTTGGGCTTCGGAATGTGTGTGCCTTTGTGTCTGTAAACTGGTCTTCAGAGCAGCTGCGAGATGGTGATGTGTAAACGAACAGCCGCCGCGTCGTGGACGGGCGGATCGAGTGTATCCGCCGCGTCGTGGACGGGCGGATCGAGTGTATAAAAACTGTGGTTGTGCGATTGTTGGACGCACTTCTCCTGAGCAGTCATGTTAGACTGGTGCACTTCTCTTGAGCAGTCATGTTAGACTGAGTCACTTCTCTCATGCAGTCATGTTGGACTGTTACTCTGTTTCTCAAGCAGTCATGTTAGACTGAGTTAATTTCTGTAAATAAACCCCTTTTTCCTCGTTCTCGATGAGAAGCAGTTCTTCACTTCATCAACGATCTCAGCGTAAATAAGTTGGACGACGGCATGGGCCAGCTACCTTCGAATTCATGCCGTACTCCAATCTTGGCAAAGGACCACGGACGAAGGGATTGAGCCCCCAATCCTGACAACTGGCTGACAGCGGTAGGATGGACTTTGCGACATGGTGCTGTATCTGCGGTGAGTGCTTGGTTTTTGCTTTGACTCTCTAGGCTTCATTTTGTGGTTGTTCTGTTTAGAACAGTAGGGAAGCTAGATTGTTGTGTGTTAGCTAGGTTGTGTTTTCCTAGCTAGATTTAGAGAGCAGAATCAAGGCAGTAAAGCAGCAGTCATGGAGTTAAGGACACTGCTGAGAGACGAGTTGTTGATTGTCGGTGAGGAACTGGGCCTAGATGTACGCAAGGAAATGCTCAAATCGGAATTATTGGAGCTAATTTCCAATCAGGCCAGTGAGCAAGATATTGAAATGGGATTGGAACTTCTCAAAAAGAGAGAGAAACGGGAAAAAGAAAGAGAAGAACGGGACAGAGAAAACCGAGAGAGAGAGGAACGCGATAAAGATCGCGAGTTTCAGTTAAGGAAAATGCAACTTGAACTTGAAAGCAAACGTTTGGAGTTGTCTCAAGGAAGTGAAGGCGCTCTGGGACGATCAAGTGAGGCAGAATCATACCGCATGGACAGGCTATTAAAGCCATTTGAGGTCGGGACCGACATAGGCTTGTTCCTATGCAATTTTGAAAGGACTTGCGAAAAGATGAACTTCGGCCCGAGTACATGGCCACAGCGGTTGCTGTCTATGTTGCCGTGTGAGGCGGCGGAAGTAATCGCCAGACTAAGTGTGCAGGATGCATATGATTATGCGAAAGTTAAGGCTAGTCTCCTGAAGAAATACCGCCTTTCAGCCGAAGCTTTTCGGCAAAGGTTTAGGAGCACAGGCAAGAAAGATAGCGAGGGCTATCCGGAGTTTGCGTATAGCTTAAAGGCCAACCTAGTCGAGTGGCTTAAAAGCGCGGAAGCGTACGACAGCAGAGACATGATCATTGAATGCATGTGTCTAGAGCAGTTTTACAAAACCATCCCCCAAGCTGTGAAACTGTGGGTGCAAGACAGAGGTAATGTAAACACTGTGGAAAGGGCGGCTGAATTAGCCGAAGAGTACGCAACCCGTAGAAAATTGAACGCCGAGGAGGGAAACTGGGACGGTCGAAATGGACCGCGGAAACCATTTCCGTTCAAAAAGGGTGCGCAAACTAGACGATCAGAGCCTGTAGACATGGCGGAAAAGCTCGCAGAAAAGAGCGAGGAGAAAGTTAACGGAGAAACCGCACAAAAAGAACAGAAAAGAAAATTCGAATCTGTCAGACCAATTCGCTGTTACAAATGCCACAAACTGGGACATATAGCTGTAAACTGCGAGAAGCCAAGCGTAGTTTTTTCCTACGTGGAGGAAAAGGATGAGAATATGGAACTTTTAAGTCCATATCTCCACGACCTGCAAGTTAATGGAAAACCATGCCGAGTGCTAAGAGACAGTGCCGCCACGCTGGACATTGTCCATCCGTCTTACGTGATGGTAGAGGACTTCACCGGAGAAGTAGCATGGATAAATCAGGTTGTAGAAGAACACAGCGTGTGTCTGCCCATGGCCAAAGTCAAAATCAGTGGACCATTCGGGGAGCTAGAGACTGAGGCTGCAGTTTCCAAATTTTTGTCACTGCAGTATCCCTACATCTTTTCGAATCGTTCGAATCAGTTACTGCGTGACAGAGGGCTCAAACTGGGAGAGGGCATAGTACAGGCATTGACCAGAGGCCAAGCTCGTAAGATCGCGGCGCTTTCGGCTGAAAATGCTCAAGCTCCTCCAGCTGAAGCAGAAAAGGGGATAGCTTCAATACCCGAATCCGAGCTAGGCCCGACGGACAAAAGAACAGTTGAGGAGAGCCTGCCAGTTGACCAGCTCAATGAGAGCGTAGCACTAGAGTGTCAGAGTTCTAGCCTGCAGGAAGAGCATGCAGACGCGCTCCCAAGCGAGACAGGGTCGTTATTATCACCGGCCTCAAAGAACTTTGATCAACTCTTACGCGTGGATAGAGAGTCACTGGCAGCCGAGCAAAAGAATGATGAGAGCTTAGCTAAATTACGTGACACAGCTAAAGAAGGCATTGCTAGGCGCAACGTAACGATACATGAGAAAGGAGGATTGTTGTATCGGCATTACAGAGATCGAAAGGGTAAGATTTTAGATCAGTTAGTCATACCTACTAAGTATAGGGAGGACCTTTTGAGTCTTTGTCATGGAAATGGGTGGTCCGGCCACCTAGGCATAAACAAATCAAAGGAAAGATTGCTTATGGAATACTACTGGCCTGGCTGTTTCAAAGATGTAGAAAACTTTGTAAGATCATGCGACGCCTGCCAGCGTTCTGGTAAACCAGGAGAGACTTGGAAAGCTCCACTGAAGGTAGTGCCCTTAATAACAGAGCCTTTCAGACGGCTTGTAATAGACACGGTAGGGCCTCTTCCAAAAACAAAATCAGGCTACAGGTACTTGTTTACCATGCTGTGTCCGGCTACCAAGTTTCCAGAAGCAATCCCTTTGAAAGAGCTCAGCTCCACTGAAGTAGTAGACGCGCTTTTGACAGTGTTTGCACGAGTTGGGTTTCCAGCCGAAATTCAGGCAGATCAAGGGTCAGTATTCACGAGCGCACTGACCTCCACATTCTTGCAAAAGTGCGGGGTAAAGTTAATACACAGTTCTGTCTATCACCCTCAGTCAAACAGTGTAGAGAGGTGGCATTCGGTGCTTAAGCGAGTTTTGCGTGCGCTCTGTTACGAGCACAAGGAGGACTGGGAGAACTGTCTGCCGGCAACTTTGTTTGCTTTGCGAACGGTTCCACATGAAGCGACAGGGTTCTCTCCAGCAGAACTAGTGTATGGGAGGACACTCCGTTCTCCACTGAGAATGTTAAGAGAGATGTGGGAGGAAAGAGGGGAGAGTCCAACCGTGGTTGAATACGTGCTGAATTTACTGGAACGGCTAAGCGCAACCCAAGAATTAGTCGGAAAGAACATGGCACTAGCTCAAAAGAACGCCAAATTCTATTACGACAGGAATGCGAGGCTTCGTACGTTTAACGCCGGAGACCAGGTAATGATCCTCAAACCTTCAAGAAAGAACAAGCTTGAAGTTCACTGGGACGGGCCCGTTAAAGTGTTGCACAAACTTTCAGAAACTAACTATGCTTTGAGAATGCCCGGTCGCAGGAAGGAAGTGAGGATATATCACTGTAATTTGATGAAGCCGTATGTAGAGCGGAGCGGAGTCGTTAACTATACTGTCAAAGAGCCGGATGGCATTGGTACCCAGTTTAAGGAGTATAGGACGACATCCAACTCTGAAATCGGCCTAGAAGAAGTAGTAGAACACTCGGTAAGCTCGCATGCTCTAAGACCCGAGCAACTAGATGAGCTAAAAGGGGTGTTAGGGGAATATCTCGACAGATTCAGCGATCGGCCGGGTAGAACCGAACTGATAACGCACGAAATTGAGCTGACCTCTACCGAACCAGTAAGATCAAAACCTTACAGGGTGTCTCCAAGACAGAGAGAGATTATGGAGGCAGAGATACAGCGCATGCTAGAGTTGGGAGTTATTGAGCCCGCTGAGAGTGACTACACGTCACCGCTAATACTCGTAGAAACCCCTAACAAGGACCCTCGTCCGTGTGTTGACTACAGGAAGTTAAATGCGATCACTAGGGATCAGCTGTACCCGATACCCAACATTGAGGAACGAATTGAAAGAGTTAGCGCTGCTAAATACATTTCAACTATAGATCTCGTGCGGGGGTACTGGCAAGTTCCCCTTTCAGAAAGTGCCAGCCGCTATGCCGCATTCATCTCGCCTGTAGGCACTTTTCGCCCTCTCGCACTCAGCTTCGGGCTGAAGAACGCGCCATTTAGCTTCTCTAAGTTAATGGATATTGTCCTAAAGGACTTGCAGGAGTTCGCCTTACCTTATCTTGATGATGTGGCCATTTTTTCGGACAGCTGGGAACAACACGTATCGCACCTCAAACAGGTGTTCTCACGGTTGAGGGAAGCCGGCTTAACGATGAAAGCGGAAAAGTGTAGGTTTGGTTGTTCGCAGGTTACTTATCTGGGCCATGTTGTTGGTCAGGGCATGAGACGGCCGGCTGAGCTGAAAATAGCTACGATTAGAGATTTTTCTCAGCCGCGCACGAAAACGGACGTTCGTTCATTTTTGGGACTTGTGGGGTACTATCAACGGTACATTCCGAATTACTCGCAATTGGCAAGTCCATTAACAGACGCCCTCCGAAAGGGAGCACCGAGTAACGTACTCTGGGATAAGGACAAAGAGAACGCTTTCCAAAGTTTGAAAACGCTATTGGTTTCTCGCCCTGTGCTTCGCGCGCCAGACTACACAAAGGAATTCATAGTTCAATGCGACGCAAGCGACAGAGGTATGGGCGTGGTACTTAGTCAGGTCGGCGACGATAACGAGGAGCATCCTATCCTCTACGCCAGCCGTAAACTAAATGTAAGAGAGGAAGCCTACAGCGCTTCAGAGAAGGAATGCGCTTGTTTGGTTTGGGCCGCCCAGAAGTTGTCGTGTTACTTGTACGGAGCGAAGTTCATCTTCGAGACCGACCACTGTCCTCTGACGTGGCTCAATCAAATGTCACACAAAAACGGCCGCTTGCTCCGATGGAGCCTCACTCTCCAAGAGTACAACTTCTCCGTTAGATATAAGAAGGGAAAGTTGCATAGCAATGCGGATGGTTTGAGCAGGCTAATTTGAATTCTGCGTTTGGGGGTCCCGCCTAAATTTTAGGGTTACTAGTGTTAATTTTATTAAGCGAAGAAGATCCCCTCTCGTTTAGCAGGATTCCCTCCATGATTGCTGAATTTGTCAGCAGGAATTTGCTTCAGAAATTGGCATAGTGAAATGCAGCATTTTTTTTTGTTTCTGCACTTATGTTGTTGTTGTTTTTTTTGAAGTCTAGCGAGTCTAAAGTGAGAGCCAATGCACGTCATCTCGGCGCAGAGCCGTGTTGTGGGGTTCATTTTGCAGTTGCCTGTCCTTGTTGGATGTTTTGGGGCGGTGACATCAATGCACAGGTGGTCGCTGCGAGCCAAGACATCAATCCCCCCCCTGACCAGCAGCCATTCTCTTCCTGCCTAGCGGTTGTCAGCGCTAGACAGTCGAGACTTTTGGGGCCATGGAGGCGCTGTAAAGAACGGCGGGTTGCACAACAAGACTGCCACCTTGCCACCCGATTACGTCAAGGGGTGCAAGACGCGCACCTCCACCTCTCCGTGCTGCAGCTGCGAGGCGTTCAAAGAAGCGACCTTTGCGCTGGAACCCGCCGCCTTCCTCCAGCCCCTTCGACATGGTGACGGGACGAATTCGGTGTGTGGACAATGATTCCAGAGTTCCTCAACGCGGGGCTGATTTGACACGCCTGGAGAAGCTACCGCGGGAAGACTTATTTTTGTGCTTCTCACGGTTTGGAGTGGCTCGGAACAATGAGCGACGCGCGATCGACAACGTCGATTTTCCGGAACGGCACCACCTTCAACGCCGTCGCTTGGGCTTCGGAATGTGTGTGCCTTTGTGTCTGTAAACTGGTCTTCAGAGCAGCTGCGAGATGGTGATGTGTAAACGAACAGCCGCCGCGTCGTGGACGGGCGGATCGAGTGTATCCGCCGCGTCGTGGACGGGCGGATCGAGTGTATAAAAACTGTGGTTGTGCGATTGTTGGACGCACTTCTCCTGAGCAGTCATGTTAGACTGGTGCACTTCTCTTGAGCAGTCATGTTAGACTGAGTCACTTCTCTCATGCAGTCATGTTGGACTGTTACTCTGTTTCTCAAGCAGTCATGTTAGACTGAGTTAATTTCTGTAAATAAACCCCTTTTTCCTCGTTCTCGATGAGAAGCAGTTCTTCACTTCATCAACGATCTCAGCGTAAATAAGTTGGACGACGGCATGGGCCAGCTACCTTCGAATTCATGCCGTACTCCAATCTTGGCAAAGGACCACGGACGAAGGGATTGAGCCCCCAATCCTGACAAGACGTCCTATTTCGGAGACGACGGGAAAGGAAATGAATCAAAAGAAAAAAAAAGGAATCCCTATCTGGTTCATTCCCGCAGAAACCGGCAAGAGAAAACTAGCTCATTTCTATTATATATTCGTCTACTTATTTTCTGTTCCGCGTTTCCCAGACAAGTACTATTCCATCCTCAATGTGGAAACATTGCGAGCAGACAAGGTTCGCGACCATCTTTCCTGCTCAAGAGGGTCGTCTTTCCTTGATCCTCAGCGTGGTACCTCGGCGGAAAGGGTGGAGCGGGACCGTGGATTACTGCGTATACGCCCGAAGCGGGGAAAGAAAAATGGCGCTCAGGAGACCCGAGATATACGCAAGAGGCGGAGAAAAATGTCTGAATATAACTCTCTTTTAGGCTCCCGGGCTAAATAAATGAAAGGCGCGTGTCGTGGGTGCCCTGGGTACATGATGTCGTTTGCGAGTGCGTTTCTTTTTTTCTTTCTTCAAGCGAGCAAACTGCGGTTTCGTATACCGCGAACTCGCGCGAAGAAGAACGCACGGTCCAGTTTTGTTTGCTTATTCACGTGAGCGGGCAGGCTAGTAAGAAATGATTGCGCCACACAAACGTAATAAATAGCCAACGTCCGGCTGGCTGCAAACTACAGTCGAACGTCTATAAACGAACAACTCTACCACGAAATAAGCTGTATAACGAATGACTACGTGCCAGCCGAATCTTTATTTTTTTAGCACGCATAGTGAACCCCTCTATACCACGCAGACCACTACAACGAATTGTCTTAAACGCTTTTGTGACATTATTTCGTTACGCTTTATCTTACTGAACTTCCATCCATTGTTTTCTAAACATAGCGAGGTAATCAGTTTTCGAAAACCTGGGTAATCGATGCTGCCTTCCCCATTTGCATAGCTCCCAAGGCTTTCTTTACTTCTTCCGGCGTTACTTGTGGGATGTTAAATTCCTCTAGACTATTCTCTCTTCCACTATCGTCGTGGGTGCCACTCCATGGTACTGTATAAATCTCTATAGAACTCCTCAGCCACTTGAACTATCTCATCCATATTAGTAATGATATTGCCGGCTTTCTCTCTTAATGCATACACCTGATTCTTGCCTATTCCTAGGTTCTTCTTCACTGCTTTTATAGGCTTCCTCCGTTCCTGAAAGCCTGTTCAATTCTATCCATATTATACTCCATCTACAGATTCATGTAGTGTCCGTTAATTCCTGTGCTGGCTGAACCGCCACACTTGCACATCGAGAAGGCAATAGCATAAGAGTTCCCTCTAGCAGTTTCGTAGGAAACTTTATGGGCGAAACCATGGCCTCCCATATTAAGCCGCGCATGCAATCGTGCAGCCCGCGGCGCCGCCAGACCTGGGAGGCCATAGTGAGGAACAAACGCTGCATTCATGTCACTCAGGGGCATCTGCTTAGGGCACGACAGTTTTGCTCTTGGCAGCTCAGTTTAGAAATTAACAGCGTGAATTTTTAGAACGCACCGCTCAGGCACCCGTTCCTGCGGCGAGCGTCGGCGTAACCGAGCAAGCGAGCACAGCGAAAGATAAAAGGGAACGTGCGGCGCAGCGGGGAATGAAAGACGCGGGGAGGAAAGCGGAGGAGGAGGCCGCAACGAAGCCATGAGGCGGAAAGCAGGGGATGGAATGGCGAAAGGGTGAGAAGAAATGCGTAGTGCGGCAATAATGGTTACGAGATGACGCCAGAGTAGCGCGGGTCGTCTGGGAGGTGAATCTGGCGGCAGCTGCTGCGAATCGCGCCCACGGTCACCCACGCTTTCGCGATCTACAGATTAGAAAGTCCGTCGTGCCACAATTCGCTCAGTTTGCAACGTGCTGCCCGAGACGGATTGTCCGCGCCAGCCAATATATCTCGAAATGAAAACACGTACAGAGCTGCGCTCAGATTTGTCATTAGGGTGAACTCCTCGGGTTAAGGGGTTCAAGTCTTATATATAGAGATCCCTTGCCTGGCTTTTTCGGGTAAAACGTTAAGTCGAATTTGCATGATTACTTGTCTAATGACTACATGAGCAAATTTGATTGTGTGCCTCTGCGGTAAAGGCAATCCAGAGGCATATGTTTAATTGTCACATCTTCCCCGTTTGTAAGCAGCTCCAAACGCATTTTCTGAAACACCCTGTACGTATGTCAGGTACCGCGAATAGAAAGCGCTGATGTTTGAGTAACGGTTTGGATTTTACATTACAGTGTTTACTCACCGCTGACTGCGCGCCCTTTACATTGTGGACCTACAAAGGTCCAAATAAGGCGGCGTGCTGGATTTTTGTCGCAAGGAAATCGTCTAGCTGCAACATAACGAACGAAGCCACAAGCAACCATACGCTGTCTTGAAAAGAACTAGAATTCATATGGTTGGTTCATATGGAAATTCATATGGAAATTCATAAGGCAAATAATACTCAGGGCACGGGGTTAAAATTAGACACACACACAGACACACACACAGACACACACACACACACACACACACACACACGTATGTACATATATATATATATATATATATATATATATATATATATATATATATATATATATATATATATATATATATATATATATATAGAGAGAGAGAGAGAGAGAGAGAGAGAGAGAGAAGCAGACCACAATGCTGCACGTCTGAAGAAAGCTTTTGTTTCTTTGTTTGTTTGTGTTTACTTGCTATATACCACAACTACCTTCCATTGACTTTCTGGCTTTATTTTCTTTACAGAAAAATCCAAGACATGCAACCACACTTTCCAAAAAGACAGGCGAAAGCAGCTCGCTTTTTGAGCCGTACTTGAATGAAACATAGGGCAAGGGCCCTCGCTCACGCGGAACGCGCGCAAAAGAGCTGCACCGTCATCACAGTGTCGCAAGAAGCGTGTCGCATGCTTCTTGGGGGCCAAGCGACCAATCAAGTAAGTCACTCAACAATACCGACAAAAATCGCCCATCATCACCGGATCGCACTGTGCACAGGCTACAATGGCCTGGAAAGGAACGAACTGGCCGATTCGCTAGCGAGGGATTATTAACCGGGCACACTCGACTGGGACGATCCTGAGAATTCACTGCAAGAACCTCAATCCGACGACTGCCCGAGAGATCCTTGCTCATCAGCGCACAAGCACAAAAAAATGCCCTCCCCCTCACCCACAACCTAGTGGGGAGGAAGCCGCGAGCAGGCGCGAAAAACCACAACGGGGTACTCCCCCACATTAAATTACAAAATGCCATGCTCGCCCCTCACTATATAAGGCCGATTGCCCGTGGTGCGGCTGGTCATAGAAACACTACAACTCATTACATGGGATTGTGAATCCCACCCGTTTGATAAAACAAACCACACAATGGAGCAATGAGAGGCACATCTAAACGGCTCATACCTGTCGGGACAACAGCCCTTCGTAAACCTAGTCAAGCGGGCGGCCGAGGCCAGTGGGGCTCGGGACTAAAGGCGCTCCGATCATTCCACCAAAATAGTTTTGAGCAATAAAAGTTGTTCTCTCTCTGGTCCTTCAATTTTTCTTGAGCTCTAGGGAAATCGAACTGTCAGAAACAACACAGTAAACGTTTACAGCTTGATTGGAAACTGGAACAATGCGAAGCGTTAATAAAAAAATAGCAAATACAAGAAACGATGGGTCACGAGAGGATCGAGTTCCCCATAGCGAGAAGGAACCGCGCGCCGCACGATACGGCATCTCGGCGACAGCGCTGCGAAGAGAGGAAAACGACCCGCACTTTGTTCGCCGTAGGCACAAAGTCAGTTGGTACATAAAGGCTGAACTGGAAGGTTGATATGAAAACGTACGCAACACGCTTTTGGCTGTTCCATTTCACTTTTTGACCTAATTAACGACCAGACTATAAAGAAAATTACTGAGCAATCCGTGCACTTCTTGCATTCCTGCACAATACGGTGCATGACCTCCAACTGTGACAGGCTCATCTGACAGATATAATTACAGATGTCTTTCGTCGACAGCGTCAGAACTCATAACCCAAATGCCTCGTAAATATTTTGGAATCAGTCCAAAATTGAAGTGCACGTTTCATTTCGTCAGACTATGCATGTATATCTAACAAGTATAATCTAGTAAAGCAGTTTTGGGCCATCCAACTGTTCCTTTAAACCAAGAACGGCCCTGTAAGCGCTTATTTCACCAGATCTATCATAATTCATAATTAAAATATGACGTTACTTCAGAGCAATCCTATGTATAAAACAAAACTGATCATTTACGTAAAGTACACGTAGAATTCTCTCGCACAGAGCTATTTCGCAACTCTTTTGTTTCCGATATATCCAACGATTCAAACACTTGCCCGCCTCTGTCGCCAAAGTGACAGATGATTTCGTACATAAGGCTGCAGTTGATTATTTATATCGCTACGTGACACTCAAAGAAGGAGACAGCGGCCACTGGATGAAGGCGCCGACGTGCCTTGCTTTTACCTGGGCCGGCTCCCATATTGTCCAGTGGTTGCTACAGTTTTAAATATACCGTGTAAACAGTTTCCTGCCTACTTTCATTCCACGTTATATTTTTGTGGAGGTGCTGGGTGGGCGTCTTTCTTTGTAATGTTGTTCACGTGGCGATAGTGTACGCAAAATTGCCACGATCTATCTATGATCCATCTTTCTAACGCTATACACGGGATGCCCAGGGACTGGAGGAAGGCCCGGCAATGCCTTTGGCAAGCATCCTTCATGTCTTCTTGCTAGATGACGTTTCGTCAGACACAGACATTCTGTAGGGGCATAAGAAAATAGTCTTCATAGCCGGACTGTTTTGCACGTTTTTGTAATGATTGCCTGTTACCCACTCCTTGATGTAACGCCTTCGGGCCCCTTGAAAGTATTCAAACATATATAGTCAAATAAATAAATAAGCACGTTTTTTTTTGTCCCTGTCCCGTTTATTCCGGCGCAGAGTAGCAGGCTGGAGTCCTCGACCATAGCCCGCCCTCCATGCCATTTCATTAACGAACGACTCGCTTTCTCCCACTTATCGGGAGCGGGAGTAGGAATGTTGCTCGCTGACCTATAGTCATGCAGAATCTGCCGGTAATTGCTCCTCCCGAGCAGGACTACTAAAGTGCAGTGGATATGAAGTCTGCCACAATACATCTGGCAACAGAAGTAATTTCGTAAATAACATGACGGCGCCTGGTAACACAAGGGAAGGACAGATTTAAGCCAAGGCGGAGCAACTCGAGGAGAAGCCAACACAAATCTTTCCTAAATATCCAATGTCCTCGCGTGAAGAAAATGTAACTTGCTCTTTTGTGTTGGGACATTTAGCACTTCGACCCATTTATTAAAAGGAATGACAACTGACCAGAATGTGCTGTGAGACGTTGATGGAAATGAAATGACCATGATTCATAGTGACAGAACCCAGCACGATGTTCGCGATTTAAGTAGGAATTGTAATTTTAAATTGGCAAAGAAAGTCTCAAAAACCAGTAATAAGTGGCGAGGCTTGGCAGTGAAATCTGGGTACCTTGGATGTAGTACCAAGATTAAGTACAACATAATTATTGCTCAAAATTGTAGCTGCTATATTATCAGGCACTTGCGCTTGTTCTATGCTTCGGAAATCGAAAGCGCACTAATGACTTCTGCAACACGCTGAACTGCTTATCACGTGTAAGAGCGTCGTTTTGTATTCGATCCAATTGGTTTCGTTCTGACCTGTTAAATTCCAAAGCAGTTCGACAGGAAAGCACGAAAACATGTAGCTATTATCGCTGAAATACTGTAACACTTCGGAAAACATGAATCGCAGGAACATCAACTTGATAAACAAAATAATACTTTCTCAGAGCTACGGCCCCATTTGTCGTCTGCCTCCCACTAATGCCGGCGTATAGTTGCTACCAAGCTCGCATATCGCCGTTTTCAGCATGCTTCCCGTGAACGGCTACATTCTCACTGCAGATCGAAAAATTCTGATAAAAAATGTTCCACAGCGTTTTCCGCATTACCACTTCATGATTAGACACTCTGACCGGTAAGCTTGCCATTGCATTAAAAATATAGGCACCAAGAAAATTTATTATCAATCCCTTTAACATTTCACGTTCTTCATGAAATTCGGGGCAGTCTAAAAAATTATGGTTGGCGTTACCAAGTTGATGCGGTGAAGACTAAAGGAACGCAAGTGGCTTAAGACAGCCTGCTTTATGACACTTTTTGGGCACTCGGGAGCCGTCATCATTTGGCTTCAGTTCCACCGTTCTTGTGGCACTCCACACACTTTCCTAAAATTTCCTTGAGACCTAGTAGAAGCCACCACGGTCGTACGAGAGTGTCAAATTGCGTACATATGTTCACCGAGCGTCTTGCACCTGTGCCGGAAGCAAGCTAGATCTCGGGCACTCAAACGCCTCGACAAAAGAGTGCGATAGTCATCTCCAGTCATACGCTGGCAAATCCGTTGACAAAGAGAATGGAGCTAGTGCAGTGGCTTATGTTATCGCGGTTCTTAATTAATCATGCATAGGCTGCCAGGCTTGACCGCGTCATGCCCTAAACAGCATGCGAAAGTGTCGCCTTTCAAGCAGTCTTTCGGAAACTGAAGTCCTGCCGGCCGCAGCCTGTCTTGTCTGTTCAGACAACAAATCTGCGTTGCTACTATTACAACGATGGCTGCGCTTGGGCAGTTGCGTTCTGCGCACGTTACGCATGTGCCTATTAAAGAATTACGAAACATCCACTGTAATGCCGTTTTCCAGAGGCCACGCTCGCATATCGGCGCAACAGGTGACGAGACCACCGACAGGTTATAAATGATTTTTCAGGACGGAAATGGTCATACATGCGTATGCTAATGCATACAGACACTGACCCTTTAATGTGTAAGGACTAAATAGGTACACAAATATATGCGAAAGAAACAAGGGTGTTTGCAATTTGTAAGGTTATGAGTTTGTGTGTGTACGTGTCATTTAAAGCTAAGCTTTCTTTGCGAGTGTAAAGCTGTCGCTACTCTAGCCACAGACTCTGAGACTGGTAGTCCCGACGCATGTTTTTGGTAGCCACACCAGCCAATACTGTACGGGAAAATGTTGTGTGTATCGGAAATAAGAAGCTGTATTTGACAACAATATTTGTGGGGCTGCTGCCATCCCAGTGAATTAATTCAGAAGCAGTGGAATTGCTGAAGTCTGCAGATTTTTTTTTGCCACGCCACAACTTCGTAAGCCAGGTCGGACAAACCAGAACAATTTTGATGAAGGTACTTTTGATGCAATTCAGAGACACAAATGATGGACAATCCGAGAACACCGTACTAACTAGTCACCGACAAACGTGCGTGTTAAAGAGTACTTAATTATAATAAACACCATTTTATGATGTCCTGCAGCAGTGCAAGCGCTGTTCCAATGAACAAAGGTGGTCCGTCAAGACCCCTCAGTTTGTCACGTAGCTGCCGCCATTGCCACGCGTAACGCTGAAACCTAAAGGGTCACCAAAAGCAAATATTAAATCAAGCTAAAGTGATAGATCAATGCTCGAGAACGTATAAGGCATCAATATTATCCAGAACAAGGCTTCAGTATTTGGGAAATTTAGGTAAATACAGGACACGATTTGCGACTCACCCGGGACATGCAAGTACTAGCCCGATGACGTAGGCACTCCTCGTTGTAACTCTGCCACTAGTATTCAACTGCCCGTAATAAAAAGATCATTGCGCTGCATTATAAGACGGAGGCAAATGCTACTTGTCCAGTTCTGTTTGATTTCTAAAGAAAATAACTCATTGACGTTCCCCTTGATAACTATCGAAAGGTTTCGTTTTCGCACGATTCTGCGCCACCCGTGCTTTCGCGTTTCATTAGTTTCGTTATATCGCGAGTCCTGCACTGATTTTGCTAGCTCGTGCAACTCACAAATTGCAACTAGCAGAGAATTCCACGTCCATGTAATGTCGCGGGATGTCCAAACGGTCCGCACCATTTGACCAAGAACAGCTGCAGCGGAAAATCGAACGCACTTCTTGGCTTGGTTTCTCTATCGTTCCCGCGAAAAAAAAACGTAGCACGGTTTGTCGAGCGCCGTTTTATTCACCGACAGCATAAACGGCGGTGACGGCATATGCAACGTCACCAGTCCCCATTCGGGAGCGGACGACTTTAATTGCGCTAAATGCACGCGGACCCTTCATATTGTCACGTGGTAATGACGGCGAAGAAAGAAGCAGTACGGTGGAATACAAAACTAGCTTTTATTGGGCGAACCTGTGCCCACAAAACAGGCTACACTTATAGCACAACGAAAGCGGCGAACACAGTCGGCGATCGTCGAAAATCTGATCAGCGGGTCAAGCGCGTCGGCTTTTATAGAGCAGTCGTCGAATGTTCCAGACTAATCGTTCGGACCCGCGTGCCTTCCACAAAGTTCTACACCATTCACGTTACGCGATGAAATCAGATAACACAAGGTTCGGCGACAACAGACAGCCGGGTAGAAGCATGGATAACTTTCCAGAAACATCGGATACATTCAGGCGCGTCCCTCGCTGTGCGATTACAGTTGTTAAGTGGCGAAACGTGGTCGCCCGATAAAGATAAGTACACGTGTCAATACCCCCCTCTTAAAAAGCATCGACCCGATGCTACATACAAGCGAAATAAAACACCCGTAGCAAAGAAAACAACAACAAAAGAAAATAAGGAATTTCGACAGCGTCCGTAAAACGGTTTAAGGCGCACCACGTGGACCACTTCAGATCGTGCGCGGCGCCGCTGTGAATGCGAAATGCCGTCTGGCACGACCTCATAGTCCAGAGCGCCAATACATCGGATGACCTTGTAGGGTGCGAAATAGCGTCGGAGTAGTTTCTCGCTGAGTCCTCGTCGGCGTATCGGTGTCCAAACCCAAACACGGTCGCCGGGCTGGTACTCAACAAAGCGTCGTCGGAGGTTGTAGTGTCGGCTGTCGGTCCTCTGTTGGTTCTTGATCCGTAGGCGGGCGAGCTGTCGGGCTTCTTCGGCGCGCTGGAGATAGCTAGCGACGTCAACATTCTCTTCGTCAGTGACGTGGGGCAGCATGGCGTCGAGCGTCGTCGTCGGGTTCCTGCCGTAAACCAGCTTAAACGGCGTGATCTGTGTTGTTTCTTGCACCGCCATGTTATAAGCGAATGTTACGTACGGCAGGACGGCATCCCAGGTCTTGTGTTCGACGTCGACGTACATCGCTAGCATGTCGGCGAGGGTCTTATTCAGCCGCTCCGTAAGACCATTCGTCTGCGGGTGGTAAGCCGTTGTCCTCCTGTGCCTTGTCTGACTGTGTTTCAGAATGGCTTGGGTGAGCTCCGCTGTAAAGGCCGTTCCTCGGTCCGTGATGAGGACTTCTAGGGCGCCATGTCGCAGCAGGATGTTTTCGACAAAGAATTTCGCCACTTCGGCTGCGCTACCTTTCGGCAGTGCTTTTGTTTCAGCGAAGCGGGTGAGGTAATCCGTCGCCACGACGATCCACTTATTTCCGGTTATTGACGTCGGAAAGGGCCCCAGCAAGTCCATCCCGATCTGCTGGAATGGTCGGCAAGGAGGCTCGATTGGCTGTAGTAATCCGGCTGGCCTTGTCGGTGGTGTCTTGCGTCGCTGACAGTCTCGGCATGTTCTGACATAACGGACGACGTCGGCGGTCAGGCGCGGCCAATAATACTTTTCTTGTATCCTCGATAGTGTCCGGGAAAATCCGAGGTGTCCAGCGGTCGGATCGTCATGTAGGGCATGCAATACTTCTGGACGAGGTCCTGACGGGACAACAAGAAGGTAATTGGCGCGGACTGGCGAGAAGTTCTTCTTCACGAGTAGACTGTCTTGAAGCGTGAAGGAAGATAATCCGCGCTTAAATGCCCTGGGGACAACGTCGGTGTGCCCTTCCAAATATTCGACGAGGCCTTTAAGTTCCGGGTCCACTCGTTGTTGTTCGGCGAAGTCTTCCGCGCTTATTATTCCAAGGAAGGCGTCGCCATCCTCGTCATCTTGCGGCGGCGGGTCAATGGGGGCGCAGGATAGGCAATCGGCGTCTGAGTGTTTTCGTCCGGACTTGTATGTTACGGTGATGTCGTATTCTTGTAGTCTGAGGCTCCACCGTGCCAGCCGTCCTGAGGGATCCTTTAAATTCGCTAGCCAACACAAGGCGTGATGGTCGCTGACGACTTTGAATGGCCTGCCATATAAGTCAGGGCGAAATTTCGCTGTAGCCCAAACGATGGCGAGGCATTCCTTTTCGGTTGTAGAATAATTGCCTTCCGCTTTTGACAACGACCGGCTAGCGTAAGCTATCACGTGTTTATGTCCATCTTTTCTCTGGACCAGGACAGCGCCGAGGCCTAGGCTACTGGCGTCAGTGTGGATTTCGGTATCGGCGTGATCGTCGAAGTGCGCAAGTACGGGCGGTGACTGCATGCGTCGTTTGAGTTCTTGAAATGCACCGGCCTGCGGCGTTTCCCACTTGAACTCGACGTCGCATTTAGTTAGCTGCGTCAGCGGCTCAGCGATGCGTGAAAAGTTCTTGACAAATCGCCTGTAGTAGGCACACATGCCAAGAAATCTACGCACTGCCTTCTTGTCGATGGGCTGTGGGAACTTTGCTATGGCAGCTGTCTTCTGCGGGTCGGGGCGGACTCCAGATTTGCTGATGACGTGACCTAAAAATAGAAGCTCCTCGTAAGCGAAGCGGCACTTTTCCGGCTTCAGAGTAAGTCCTGATGACCTGATGGCCTCTAGTACTGTTGCCAGCCGCCTAAGGTGAACGTCGAAATTTCCGGCGAAGACGACGACGTCATCCAAGTATACGAGACAGGTCTGCCACTTCAATCCTGCTAAAACCGTGTCCATCACGCGCTGGAACGTTGCAGGCGCCGAGCACAGTCCGAATGGCATAACCTTGAACTCGTAGAGGCCGTCTGGGGTGATGAAGGCGGTCTTTTCGCGATCTCTTTCGTCGACTTCTATTTGCCAATAGCCAGACTTTAGGTCCATGGACGAGAAGTATTTAACGTTGCAGAGCCGATCCAATGCGTCGTCTATCCGTGGGAGGGGGTATACGTCCTTCTTCGTGATCTTGTTCAGACGACGATAATCGACGCAGAAACGTAGGGTTCCGTCCTTTTTCTTTATCAGAACAACAGGGGATGCCCATGGGCTTTTCGACGGCTGGATGATGTCGTCGCGCAGCATTTCGTCGACTTGTTCTCTTATAGCTTCACGTTCTCGCGCCGAAACTCGGTAAGGGCTCTGACGGAGTGGGCGAGCGCATTCCTCGGTGACTATGCGGTGCTTGGCGACTGGTGTTTGTCGAATCCTCGATGACGTCGAAAAGCAGCCTTTGTATCGTCGGAGCAGACTTCTGAGCTGCTGTTGCTTAATCATAGGGAGATTTGGATTAATGTCGTAGTCTGGTTCGGGAACCATGGTCGTCGGGGTAGATGCGGCGGAATCCGAGAGGACAAACGCATTACTTGTTTCCAGAATTTCCTCGATGTACGCAATCGTCGTGCCCTTGTTGATGTGCTTGAACTCCTGGCTGAAGTTTCTCAGCAACACTTCAGTTTTCCCTCCATGCAGTCGAGCGATCCCTCTTGCGACGCAAATTTCATGGTCTAGCAGTATACGTTGGTCGCCTTCAATGACGCCTTCTACGTCAGCGGGTGTTTCGGTGCTGACCGAAATAACGATGCTGCAGCGAGGCGGGACGCTCACTTGATCTTCGAGCACACTCAAGGCGTGGTAACTACGAGGGCTCTCCGGCGGCATTGCTTTATCTTCCGACAGCGTTACTGACTTCGACTTCAGGTTGATGATTGCGCCGTGTTGGTCCAGGAAGTCCATACCGAGAATGACGTCTCGCGAACACTGTTGGAGGATAACGAAGGTGGCAGGGTAAGTCCGGTCATGGATGGTTATTCTTGCCGTGCAGATCCCAGTCGGCGTGATGAGGTGTCCTCCAGCGGTGCGAATCTGAGGGCCTTACCATGCGGTCTTAACTTTCTTCAACTGGGCGGCGATGTGTCCACTCATTACGGAGCAATCGGCCCCTGTGTCGACTAAGGCAGTGACTGCGTGGCCGTCGAGAAGCAGGTCGAGGTCGGTTGTTCTTTGTCTGGCATTGCAGTTAGGTCTTGGCGTTGGATCACGGCTGCGTCGTGTTGATCTGAGGTTGGAACGTCGCGTCGTCAAGTCGTCTTTCGTCGGTGTAGTTTTGGCTTCCAGACTTCGTCGGGACGGCGGCGTGTCGTTAGGTCGTCGAGATGGTCTCTTCGTCGTCTTCGTCGGCGGCGGAGGATCTTCGTCAGTTCGACGAACAGCAACCGCACCTCCATCGGTTGCTGCTTTTAGTTTTCCGGGTATGGGCTCGCAGAGCGGCCCCGGGCTGGGCCAGTGTATGGACGGGGCTGCGGCGACAGGTAGCGGCCTGGTGACGGCGAACGGGACGGTCGTCGAGAGTTCCACTGAGTGGCGGCTAGGTAATCGGCAATGTCACGTGGGCGCTCCCCAAGCTGTGGACGCGGCGCGTTGACGGCGAACCCTCTCAGTCCCATGTCGCGGTATGGGCATCGGCGGTACACATGGCCGGCTTCTCCGCAGTGATAGCAGAGCGGGCGGTGGTCGGGGGCTCGCCAAATGTCCGTCTTCCTCGCGTAGGTGCGCTGGGCGACGGGTGGGCACGCTGGGGGCGGCGGCGGTGGACGACGGAATTGCGGTGTTGCAGGACCTTGGCGCGGTCGCGCAGGGGGGCCTTGACGGCGGGCGACGGCGGCGGCGTAGGTCATTGCTTCTGGCTGCGGTGGTTCTGGTTGCACCTCAGGCACTCCAAGGGATCGGTGCACCTCTTCCTTCACGATGTCGGCGATAGAGGCCACTTGAGGCTGCGACGAAGGCAGGACCTTGCGCAGTTCTTCGCGCACAATGGCCCTGATGGTCTCTTGAAGGTCGTCCGAACCTAGTCCTTGGATGGCATACTGCGGCGTGTGCCCCTGGCGGTTATATTGCCGGGTGCGCATCTCCAGAGTTTTCTCGATCGTCGATGCCTCTGCAGAAAACTCAGCCACAGTCTTCGGTGGGTTACGAATAAGTCCGGCGAAAAGGTCTTGCTTGACGCCGCGCATCAGGAAGCGAACTTTTTTCTCCTCCGACATTTCCGGGTCGGCGTGCCGGAAAAGACGGGCCATCTCCTCCGTGAAGATTGCGATCGTCTCGTTTGGCAGCTGCACTCTGGTTTCTAGTAGAGCTTGGGCTCGCTCTTTTCGCACGACGCTTGTAAACGTGTGCAAGAAGCCGCTTCGGAAAAGATCCCACGTCGTTAAGGTGGCTTCCCGATTCTCGAACCACGTCCTGGCGGCGTCTTCCAATGCGAAATAGACATGCCGCAGCTTGTCATCGCTGTCCCAACTGTTAAACTTAGCGACCCTCTCATACGTTTCGAGCCAGGTTTCCGGGTCCTCGAATGTTGATCCGCGGAACGTCGGAGGTTCCCCGGGCTGCTGCAGCACGATGGGGGATGCTGGGGCTGCCATTGGGGTTTCCTTGTCCACAATCTTCTTGGTCTTCTCAGGTAGAAGTCCGTGCTCCGGGGGCAGCTGTTGAAGACGGCGGCTTGCTTGATGTTCCGGGACGGCGCTGGTGTTGTCTTTGCGGTCCGGGCTGGTATTACGGCTTGTCGGGGTCGTCCGGTACATGGACGTACAGCACCTCCACCAGATGTCACGTGGTAGTGACGGCGAAGAAAGAAGCAGTACGGTGGAATACAAAACTAGCTTTTATTGGGCGAACCTGTGCCCACAAAACAGGCTACACTTATAGCACAACGAAAGCGGCGAACACAGTCGGCGATCGTCGAAAATCTGATCAGCGGGTCAAGGGCGTCGGCTTTTATAGAGCAGTCGTCGAATGTTCCAGACTAATCGTTCGGACCCGCGTGCCTTCCACAAAGTTCTACACCATTCACGTTACGCGATGAAATCAGATAACACAAGGTTCGGCGACAACAGACAGCCGGGTAGAAGCATCGATAACTTTTCAGAAACATCGGATACATTCAGGCGCGTCCCTCGCTGTGCGATTACAGTTGTTAAGTGGCGAAACGTGGTCGCCCGATAAAGATAAGTACACGTGTCAATATATTAGAGCGGAGCTCTTAGGTGCCCGTTCCTGCGGCGACCGTCGGCATCAGCGGCGGCGGCGGAGCAACTGAGCGAACGAACATAGCAACAGATGAAAGACGCGAGCCGTGAACGGCGGAGACCAATGAGAGTGGCCTCTTCAGTGACGTGTACGCGGGAAACCAGTGTCATGCGAACCCGTCCGAGCGCTCGATGCGTATTCGTATCTGGTCTCAGCCGGCCCGCTGGTTCTGTACTATCGTCTGTTCGCGTCAGCTCTCACTCGCGCTCGTTTTGTTTACTTGGTTTGGTCTCATCCGAGCTTGTTCCGATTGTCACGGTTTGCGATTGATTTTTGATGAGTCTAAACTGAGACGTCCTGTTGGAAGGGTTTTTGGAGACAGAGCGCCATACGCGATTCTGTACGACAAGACGAACCTTGAATACGATGACGCGGAGCCGACACCCAGTACCTCATTCTCCTTGACATTGGAACGCGGCGCCTCCACATCACGACAGACAGCGCTAACATGATCATGATCAGTTGCAACGACGTCGTAATATTCATAAAACATGACTCGCTTCAAGAACGAAGGACGGAGAACGTAAACACAGCACCGACTTGTCATCAGACGAAGGAAAAGGCACGCGACATCTCGCACCTATACAGAAAGGAGGCGATATTTTCGTGCTGCAGCGGCACCTCGCCGCCAGTTGGTGTGCCTGCTCTGCCGCAGCTGCGTTTTAACGCGGGCGGTACGGTGGCCATTCTAGCCACCATACCGACGGAGCGCCACGCGCGTTTTATCGCTAGAATGTATGAGGTTTTCTGCGGCGAAGGTCACTCCGTGATAGCGCCAGAGTAGCGGGCCTCATATTTCACCGATGACGCCAACAATAAGGCATGCGGCGAGCAGGTCAAAACAAAGAGCTGCATGAGCGGACGTCTGTCTGCGGTGACTGCTCTGAGTGGGGCCTACGTGTCACTCGCGCGCTGCCTCTCGCGATCTTCAGATTAGCGAGTCAGTCACGCCAAATTTCGCTCCGTTTGCAACATACGTGCCGCACGAGACAGATTGTCCACACCAGCCAATACATCGCGAAATGAAAACACGTACAGAGCCACAATCAAAGTTAGCATTACGGAGTATCGTAATCATGGGTGAATTTTTTGTATGGCGTTTTCCCCCAGGTTCACGCCTACGCCATGCTGGCCCCCGTCGTCGTTAATCTGCCGATGGATCAGCAACGGCGTGCACTAATAGAAGGTCATGTGGTAGGCCACTTATGCATCTTCAGGTTTTTGGTGCGTGGGCAGCAAAGGTCATTTTTCGCGACTCCTAGCGAAAAATTCAAAATATAAATCCTCGCTTAATGAGAAAAACATGGCTCGTTTGAGCCAGTACGACAGGCAATTTTTCCATCAGTGCGGTTATATCGATTCACGTTCTGAGCGGTTGTCGGTCCTTCTAACAGTCAACGTTGAACTTATTTGCCTTTAGTGCCCCTTTAAAACAGAAAACTACTTGCTTGCGGTAATGCCAAGTCAACGAAACAACGATCCAACGAGACTCCGCACGCTATAGAGAAACGATCTTCCAGTGCTTTAGCAAGGCTCACACCCGCTGAAGCCGGAGAGTAACGCCGCAGCTCGAACACCAGTCATCACGACGGCTGTTTTACTTCCCCCGGCCGCAGTTACTTGGAAGGAATCAAGCGCAGCCAAGACGAATGCAAGTCCGGCCGAGTTGTATGGCGCATAGTCAGATCGTCTGCAAAGGCTGCCTCGAAATTACGAGAGAAGTGAGGTTGCACAAACAATTCCGCGACGCGTTGTTGTGTTCGTCACCTGTCACTGTCGCACAATCCCCAATCCACCTCTCCAACTCGCACTGTTCCCGAGAAGTTGTGACAAGCGACTCCTCGGGTTTCCCCTGTACGCAAGCGGAAGGCAAGCCGACGCTGGAAGTTTTCTGGGCGGGGCTTCAGTCACCTTGCGCTCCGGAGTCACTCGTGCACTGGTAGCTATAGCGCTTGCAAATTCTGCCTCAAATGGATGCGTGAGCTCGTGATTCGATAAGGCAGAGCGTGCGCCAGATTTCGTTCTGCGCTGTCAAGCGCATATAAGCTTCGCCAAATGCTCAAGTATATATATATATATATATATATATATATATATATATATACATATATATATATATATATATATATATATATATATATATATATATATATATATATATATATATATATCATGGAGCCATTCCACTCTGCGAAGGTGTATGACCAGCGAAGCTGCTTAGCGCACGACACAGAGGTGGTACATAATTTTGAACAAAGGTACGAACACATGCATTGTTCTGATTCGTGGTCATCGTAACGATATAGGCACGCCCACACATTCGCGTATCAACTCTGTTATTAAATGTATCCGTCACGTAAGACAATGAATGTATCATACGCACCCCAGTAAACGCGGCCTCCCCATTACAACAGAAGAGAACTGAAACACTATGCTGGAATGATGAGCGGCAACGGAGCCAGCTATGAAAAAAGACAACGACGCTCGAGCCATTCAGCTATGAAAGAAGACAACGACGCTCGAGCCATTGCTGAGGATGATAGTTTTTTTTTTTTGCACAACGATGCCAACTGTGGAAGAAGATGACGACGACGCACGTGCGAGCAGTGGCGCGAGCGCGTTCGCGCGGTTGGCTCTGAGAAGTTTTTAACATTCCAATTATAGGCCTTCGCGCGATCCCTTAATTAATACATTTTGTCATCAACATTCCAATTTGAAAAAAAAAAAACAGCACAAAATATTTTTTTCAAAAACAACTGTCCTTACCCTTGTGCCTGGGATCTCTTTAGGTCCCAGGTGTGACAAGGGTAGTTAAAGGGCACGTTAGAGGCAACTAAGCCGTCAGGGGTATGTGGCATTGAGCTCGGACCCTTTCTGCACTATCACCCTGCCAAGGTCACCCACATCATCATAGTTTCTGCACACATACGCCGCAAAACCCCTGGTATGAGCCATATACAGCTTCGCTGTAAAAATCCTGCCCGCGGCTTTACAAACGTCCTCATGGGTCCTAACCGTCACGTTGTAACTCGTAAGACATGAGCGGTGAGTTCTCGGGCCTGCCGTAACTTCGCGTAGAATTAACCTATGGCATCTCGCTTACGTTGCAGAGACTGATTCATTGCTCATCGTATTAGGATGCAAGGGCGGCACTCTCGACGACCATGGTCACACCCGCCAAATAATGCGCCGAACTTCTGGCGATGTCGCGAAACGCCATATGAATGCATGTGCACTACCAATGACCAGGAAGCAGACACATAGACACGCGAGTTGTAAACAAAAGCGCTAATAAATAAACGGGCTAGATCAGACATTCCATGAAAGCTTCGGCATAACATATATGAGAACGCGCATGTATACGTCTTCTGGGAAGTATGCACCCAGACTACACAGGAAAAAGTAAATACGCGCAGTAGGCAGCATATCCCCTATTGCGTTACTATGTATACCACGCAATATAGCCACAAGATAGTACGCGTCTGTACATTCCTTTATACAGACGTAGCGCGGTTGCAATGCCTGCACAAGTGCGATGTTTGTGGCATACTTTCAGAGAGGATGAGCCGACGCTCACGACTGCAATATAGAAAGAAATAATTAAAAAAAAATATGCGGGGCATTCTACTGGGAACGGCACAAGTGACTCGTGGAGCTACACTTACCATTTATTTATTTAACATACTCTCTAGGAGGGGAATGGCTACATGAAATAGCCGTAACAAAATGTGTTTTCAATGAAGACCAAAAGGTCACTAGACGTCAGAAAGGATTCTTCTACAAATTAAAGAAGACAGTTATAACAAGAAAGATGCATAGGCAAGCTTAACTGTACATCGCTGGGCTACGTAAAAGCCCGGTAGTGCATACTACAAAAAAGTAGCTTCCTTATCGTATAACACGAGCTAACACTTTCCAGGATGCGTCGTGATTTTCAATAGTCGGCAACGATGTGAATGCGTAATTCCACCCTGTGGATGTACGCGGAGGAATTTTTAAAATGCAAATCATCCCGCAATGTGGAAGGTGAATACGAACATGATAAAATATTCATGATAAGTACCACGCGGTAAGAATTTGTAACTTGCGCACATTATGGAACCCCTAAAAAGAAGAGAGAGAGAGAAAAAAAAGAAAACGCTCGGTCAGGAGGTATTTATAGCGAACGGGCAAGCGCTCCGCGCACGAAGTCGCAAGAGCGAGACAGGAAAAATCAACTTGCCGCGCTCCAGCCGCTCGACGCTGGGCTGCAGGTGATAGAATATTCACGCACGCTAGAAAAGCGGCTGCAAAATTAAACATTCCCAATGCGTCTGCTGCTACATGTCATTAGCAATGCCGAAGACGCGAGTAATCACGTCATGACCACGTATCGACAGACATAATCGAATTGGCGCCCTGAAGGCGATATAATTATGGGGGCCTCACCTTGAAATCCGGACGCAGGTTTCCTCACCGCGATGCGGCGAAGAACCAAGGCAAAAAAAAAAATGTTACACAGGTCGGACGTTTAAAAAATATCCCAGGCTATGTATCTCGCCGCAGAAACACCGCACTCGGGTTCTTTCTCCCTCGCAGCCCAAAGTGGCCGACGGGCCGAGGCTGCTTCAACGCGCCCTACACACGCGAACACCGCACGCCAACGGGAGTTGTCGCGCCGCCGCAGGTGATCCTGCCGTCACTCTTCAGCTGCACTCATCATCGGCCCGGCGCTGGCACAACGCCGCTCGAACCCCCCCCCCCCCCCCCCCTCGAGGATGTCGTTTGCTTTTCTTTTACTTTTTGTCTCTTTTTTTTGTTCTCATCCTCCATCCGTTTTCTCTCCATCTCTCTCTCTCCATTTCCTTCTTGCCCTTCCCGCCTAAGACCTTTCACTGGGAGCCGTCTACGTACACACACGTACGACGATGACAGCTAGCCCGAGAAGAGTACACGTTAGGCGCGCACGTGTGCGGAGTTGCAGCGGGCAACTGCGTAAAGGAAATAACACACACACACACACACACACACACACACACACACACACACACACACACACACACACACACACACACACACACACACACACACACACACACACACACACATATATATATATATATATATATATATATATATATATATATATATATATATATATATATATATATATATATATATATAGACACGATGAAAAACAACATGCGCACGTGAATGTAAGCTAAAGACAGAAAAAAGAACGACGACCGATGTAACACATACATATATATATCAACAGAAAGATAAGTAATACACGGCAGCTAAAAGATAAATAAGATAAAAATACAAGATAAACATGTGATCGCATTCCCGTTTCTTCTTCGAGGCACAGCGCTTGAAGCTTCACGCACGGATGGGCCTCCGAGGGCGAAGAAATTTCCCAATTCGCTCAAGGGTGAAAAGCGAGCGACGGCGGGCGCGCCTTGTAGAAACAAGCGCTGGCCGCGCGCGCGCGTGTTCTGCATATTTTTTGCCACTCGTAGTATTCAATACGAGCTGTCGAAAAAATGGCTGGTGCCCATTTCTCAATCCGGCGCGCGAGCCCAGACGAAAAAGAAATGCGCCAATTGAAGAGATCAAGAAATAAAAGCGTCAACGGAGAGCTAGAGGCGTCCGTGAAATGTCAATCTATATACTATATGTATACACAGGCTGCATAACAAAGTTGACAACGTCGCGTCTGACCGAGCGGTGCTTGTTCTCCTCATCGCATATTACGCTTAGTGATAGAACAATTGTGTATACGCTATACGGTAAGTTACGAGCGCCCATATACACTCACTTTCTCGTTTCTCAGAACGCTTGGGGATCGATTACTTTATGTTTTGTTCTTTGAAAGTTAAGGACACCTTGGAGGGCCGTACTAGTACGTAACGGGGGGCTGCAAACCTACGAATATACAGGAGACAGTAAACATTCCGAAAAGCCAATCTCGCCGGCGAAGTTGAAACTGCAAACGAGGGTCGAAGCGGGAAACGTCGCCGTAACGAAACGGGTGCGCCGTGGACCGTTGTTTGCACTGAAGGAGAAACGCGCCAGAGGTCACGCCACGGGGACGACCAAAAAAATCATAAAAAATTAGAAAAGACCGGTGGCCGATGGAGAGAGAGAGAGAGAGAGAGAGAGAGAGAGAGAGAGAGAGAGATCCGTGCGCTCCGAAACGATACCTAACGAAGCGCACAAGAAAAGAAGCAGAAGATCACACGAAAGACCAAAGCGCGTGCGATTCGATGCCTGATGTGGGCGAGTGCAGAACGGTCAAGTGAAGAAAGCGAAAGGAGCAGGAGGAGGCGAGACGCGGTCGTAAAGCGGACAGGAGCAGCGCCCAACGCAGCGCGAATCTTATTGTATATATATATATATATATTGTTCCTTTTTATCAATATAGTTGAAACAGCGGAGAACTCGCACTGTTTCAAGTATATATAAGATGGCGTGCCTGATAATGACATGGTAGTATCGGCACGCAAAACGCCATAATATAATTTTAAGTATATATATATCCAATCGAGAAATTTCTTTTTTCGCACTGTTCAAGCTCTTCGCTGTTTTAGCAAACCGGTCTGCGTCTCGCAACCCTCCTGAGCCATCTGTTTATTGCTGTCTTTCTTTTTCGTAATTAGCGCTGTAAATTTCGTCACATGATTCGGTAAACCAACTAGACTATAGTTTTCTACACTTATACAGCGATCTCAGCCCGTTCATGGCGCAATGACGCCGATAGACGCCGCAGACGCTCTCCCGCCGTACGTTAGTTCAATGAGAGTTCGAACTTGCTTGAGCTTGAACTACTCGAGCAGCTGCTTGAGCTCGCTTGAGCTGACGACGCTTGCAACATTGCGGAAATATGTCCCCTGATTGTTCATATAGGGTGGGCAGCTGAGGGCCGCAGGGTTTCTCCTTCTCGGTCATACTGCAAAGACCTTTTGTCGTAATCTAGCTCCCACCCACTCGCTGCCTTGATGAAAAAGATTAAGTCGGATCATCACGGGGAACAAAATAAATAAATAAATAAATAAATAAATAAATAAATAAATAAATAAATAAATAAATAAATAAATAAATAAATAAATAAAAAAATAAATAAATAAATAAATAAAACAAGGACACCAGAGCAAACAAAGTTAAGCCTCTATATGCTCCGAAGCATACCCGTCCTTCGGAGCGCTAAGGACCGCGGCATCTCTTGCGGCGGCGGCGGCGGCAGCGGTGAAACTTGTCGCCGTGTCGGTCTGAGCAACGAGGAGGAAAAATACCAATTTGCGCCAGCTTTCGACGACGCAATAACAACCTTTCTACACGAATCATTCTGAAAATTACTAAGCTAACGGATCACGCAAGAGCTGGAGTAACGACTTTCGTATAGCGGCGTAAATTAAAGCGCTGCACACCTCGCTCTTCTATTGTTTTTAATGATTTTTTTCTTTTGCACAGACAAGTATAAGGCACGTGGCACATTAAGTAATTTCAAACACAGGCTTCGTTTACGCGAGCTGATGGCGGACGCCGAGAAAACGCTGTTTAGACAGGAACCGGGGCGGCACTGTTTTCGACGCTGTAAGCAGATTACCCCCGATTCGGATTCTAACTTTCACGAATGCGGCCTCGTTTCTGAGCGAGGGTCGACGCGGAGTCCGCAGAGTTGGAGGAAAGCCCACTCACCCACACAATGCTCGAGCACACGTTTTAATCCCTGCGAGAAGCTGAATATAGGAGACGCCTGCAGACAGCATGTTGTCAATGAGAGGAATAAATAAATAAATAAATAAATAAATAAATAAATAAATAAATAAATAAATAAATAAATAAATGCCGTAGCTAACTACTGTGCTTACAGCGAAAGGTAACTCATTTTTTGTGTTTTTCTTTTTTAAAGTGATTAGCTTCCTTTGGCTTTTTAACCCGCTTTCGGGGTTTGTCCGTGGTTGGCGGTCGGTCGACGGTCGGTGGACGGCGAGGAAAACGTCCGTTGTCTCGACTTCTCGCTCGCGTTCTTGCTCGTTCCTTCTGGCTATTCGCTTACATCGACAATCATCGTCAATGGTTCCTGCAGATTTTTTTTTTTTTCCAGGGTGCGACACTTGCAGTTTGAAGTTGAAGCAACAGGAACAACTATCTCTCGAAGTGCCTCAAGCAGAGAAACACGTACGCTACAGTTTGCATCAACCCGACAAAAGGCTGCAAGCCGCGACAGCCCGCATCGATAGCGTCTGCATGAACTCGCATGCCTGACGGGTCGAGATTGCGCAGTAGCCAGCGTCGAGGCGAGAGATAACGCAGCGCGTTCAGTTAATCGCTGCCGACTGCCAGCCGCGCGCCGACCCGACCCGTCTGCTCTTGCGCTTCAGATATCCATGGCTGTGCCGGATTTACCTACCCCGTGCAGTCGGGTACGGCTTAGCCCGACTCGACTCTCGCTCTGACCCCGACAGGCTACAGCGTTTACATGAGCGCGACCGGCAAACCTCTGCCCGACGAGCCAACTCGATCCGCTTTTGTCTGGTTCATGTAAGCGCCCTAATAGCTGAAGCGTGAATACTCGTCTGAGGTTTGTCAGCAAGAAGGAGATATAGCACAGAGCAATGCCATGCGGTTTAAAAGAACACTTAACAACACACACACACACACACACACACACACACACACACACACACACACACACACACACACACACACACACACACACACACACACACACACACACACACACACATGCGTATGTGTTTAGTGTTCTTATCTATCTATCTATCTATCTATCTATCTATCTATCTATCTATCTATCTATCTATCTATCTATCTATATATATATATATATATATATATATATATATATATATATATATATATATATATATATATATATATATATATATATATACAATCTGAATTGCATGACGTCACACTGACGGACCAGCGCTGCGGTTTCGGTGCGAGATTTTAAAAAAATTACCTTTCACCTTCAGTTTCTCTTCCAATAACGAGCCTATTGCACCAAGATTGTTGAAAATTGAGGCTTTAAATAATACTTTATCGGTCTAAATTGACTTCGTGTTTTCCTTTAGGTGTTACTTTGATGTCTCATGAGAGAGAGAGAGAACAAACATTTTTATTGGGTGAATGCAGCTTTGGAGAGGCGTCCTCATTCCAGAATGCCTTGAGCTCGGGCCGCGTCCTGCATGGGCCGTCGCAACCAGCCGTTGCTGATCCTCGAGGTCGGAGCTGGCCAAGGCTCTCTCCCAAAGCTCGTTGGTGTGGTAAGGGTTGGGAGGATTTAATGGTGCCGCTCTGCAACCCCCTACTCAAAGCAACACTGTGGCTATATGACAGATGGCGCAGTGGAAAGTTCCGGGTTAACTTTTGCCACCTGGCGTCCTTTTACGGGACACTTCAAGCAAGTGTTTCTTGTATTTCACCTTCATTTAAATGCCGCCACCACGGTAGGGCGTCTGCACCTCCGACCTCGACCTGAGCACCTGAACGCCACGTATCCAGTGCGACACCGCGGTGGGTTGTGGAGGTGAGTCACACTTTAAATGATGATGTGTGGTGTTTTGTGGCGCAAGGGCCAGGTTTGGCCAAAGAGCGCCATGACAAGTGGTAGTGTTAACGATGTATTATGGAAGATGTGACTTGGCTGTAAGGTGGCCTAAAAATAGTCGCTGTAAAGTGCGTAAAATCTATGTACTATAAAATTATGGCGATGACTAATGACGAATACTATGAACATTAAAATCCATCGTAGAAGAATGATGCAAAATAAAAATATATAGGATGGTAAAATTACTTCGAGCACTGCTGCCTCGCCAGAGCCCTTGAAACGCAAGGGCCTCGAGGCATGAGTCACACTTTAAAGATGGCACCACTACGCAAAATTACCGCAATGAGCGCACACGACTGATGATTTCAGAAAAGGCTTTCTAAATCCGAACAAGTGGTGAAGCACACGCAAGCTATTCATCTATTTGACTCCTGCCGAGGAAAATATTCCTATCACAGTGATTGCATCCTATCAATTTCAAGCATGGACTTCTGTTTTCTCCGTCTTTATTTATTTATTTATTTATTTATTTATTTATTTATTTATTTATTTATTTATTTATTTATTTATTTATTGAGCGAATGGCTTTCCTGCCTTTCTCGTCCGTTTTCGTGGTGGATCGGTGGTCGGTGATTAATGATCGTTGGTCGGACTCGACAAAGAAAACCTTTGTTGGTTCGTTCATTCGTTCGCTCGTTCGCTCGTTCGTTCTTTCGCTCGTTCTTTCATTCATTCGCTCGCTGGTTCGTTCGAGCAATTGCGTTACATTGACAATCATTCCCGATGGTCATTGCACAATTTCCTATTGATCGAACGCGCTATATAATACTGCTTGCAACAATAAACATTTGGTTGTTAGAGCTGTTGCCTGTCAATTCCTCAAGCCATGTTCTTTGCGCCGTTTCTCCTGCTCAAGTCATGAACCAAACAGCCCGAATACGTAAGCCTCTAAAAGTGAGGAAAGTACAAGTTTTAAATGTAAACGAAACATGTAATTCACACACATTGCGACAAAGAAGGAAAACGCAGAGTTAACGAGGATGATGGCTATTTAGTCGCCCGGCTAGAAAGTCCTCAGTAACTACGCCTCTCTGAAGCTAGACCACGGAGAACAAACACGTAAAGAATAATAGGAGAGGCACTGCTGCTGATGGGGCAAGTCATTTAGCCCCGCAAGGCGCCCAACTATTCACATAATACGCAGTTGCCCTAGCAATACGAGACGCAATAAGTGATGCGCCGTAGGCAATGCGTTACCAATTGCAACCGCGATAGCAGCGCAACAGTGATAAGCAGAATGCAAGTCCAAATTCCACGTGGCCTATTAGAAAGCAGAATAAATTATGGGGTTTTACGTGCGAAAACCACGATCTGATTGTGAGGCACGCTGCAGTGGGGCACTCCGGGAATTCAGACCACCTGGGCTTCTTTAACGAGCACTTACATCTAAATACACGGGTGTATCGCAAATAGAATCAGGGACACCTTAGACTTCTGTCAAGCAAAGGACCAGGCAAGATCGTATAAAGGCTACTCAACCATACACCATATTCACACTATCAATCAGGTGATAAGAGAAATGTGCGGAATATAACCAACCCTTATATATAGCTTTCATTGATTACGAGAAAGCGTTTGATTCTGTCGAAACCTCAGCAGTCATGGAGGCATTACGGAATCAGGGTGTAGACGAACCGTATGTAAAAATACTGAAAGATATCTATAGCGGCTCTACAGCCACCGTCGTCCTCCCTAAAGAAAACAACAAAATCTCAATAAAGAAAGGCGTCAGGCAGGGAGATGCGATCTCTCCAATGCTATTCACAGCGTGTTTACAGGAGGTATTCAGAGACCTGCATTGGGAAGAATTGGGTATAAAGGTTACCAGAGAATCCTTAGTAACTTGCGATTCGCTGATGATATTGCCTTGTTTAGTAACTCAGGGGACCAATTGCAATGCATGCTCACTGACCTGGAGAGGCAAAGCAGAAGAGTGGGTCTAAAAATTAATCTGCAGAAAACTAAAGTAATGTTCAACAGTCTCGGAAGAGAACAGCAATTTACAATAGGTAGCGAGGCACTGGAAGTGGTAAGGGAATACATCTACTTAGGGCAGGTAGTGACGGCGGATCCGGATCATGAGACGGAAATAATCAGAAGAATAAGAATGGGCTGGGGTGCGTTTGGCAGGCATTCTCAGATCATGAACAGCAGGTTGCCATTATCCCTCAAGAGAAAAGTGTATAATAGCTGGGTCTTACCAGTACTCACCTACGGGGCAGAAACCTGGAGGCTTAGCAAAAGGGTTCTACTCAAATTGAGGACGACGCAACGAGCTATGGAAAGAAGAATGATAGTTGTAACGTTAAGGGATAAGAAAAGAGCAGATTGGGTGAGGGAACAAACGCGAGTTAATGACATTTTAGTTGAAATCGAGAAAAGGAAATGGGCATGGGCAGGACATGTAATGAGGAGGGAAGATAGCCGATGGTCATTAAGGGTTATGGACTGGATTCCAAGGGAAGGGAAGCGTAGCAGGGCGCGGCAGGAAGTTAGGTGGGCGGATGAGATTAAGAAGTTTGCAGGGACGGCATGGTCACAATTAGTACATGACCGGGGTTGTTGGAGAAGTATGGGAGAGGCCTTTGCCCTGCAGTGGGAGTAACCAGGCTGATGATGATGATGATGACACGGGTGTTTTCGCATTTCGGCCCCATCGAAATGCAGTCGCCATGGCCGGGATTCGATCCCGCGACCTCGTGCTTAGCACCCAAACACCATGGTACGTTGCCTATTAGGAACATTTAAAAAGTAATGAGGAGGAGACCGAATCACCACACAGGCAAATATTAGCTACTTATACAAAAGAGGAAAAAAAAAAGGAGAGAAACAGACACACATACGTACGTTCATACGTACCATGAATGGAGACAGATGGACGGACGGTCGGACGCTAGTTAGTTAGTTAATTAGATAGATAGATAGATAGATAGATAGATAGATAGATAGATAGATAGATAGATAGATAGATAGATAGATAGATAGATAGATAGATAGATAGATAGATAGATAGATAGATAGATAGATAGATAGATAGATAGATAGATAGATGCCATTGCAATTAACGTAGGTTTTTTTGTGCCACTAAAAGACGCCGGACTCGAATCTTATTGATTTGAAAATAAAGTTTACGTTCTTGTGTCGGTGAGAACGTACAATCAGTGTCAAAAGTTTCCGAACCGCGAAACCTGAGTAAAAGTTCAAGTTTCGCGCAGTTCATGACAGCAGCAAATGAAACTCCTCAAATTTATACTGGGCTGCGTCAGAAAAAATTGTGAAGTAGAACCTAATCACAACCTACGGACATGACAGAGTCGGCGTTTAGCAGAAAACATAATTTTGTTACGCAGAAACTCTAACACAAACCCCTTTTCCAGCCTTCCTTACATTCACAGACTGCGCGCGGCCCGCTCGGTTCCTTGCAACACCATCGAGATGGCACTCGCCTATGCACAACCGCAAGAAAGCAGCGGTTGCCGGGAAGCATGAAATGCAGTCAGGGATCTTTGAATGCTATCGCGCTCCACTCTTAAAGGCGAAGCTCGAGCGCCCTCCAAATTTTATCAAGCGGAGTTCCTGACCACTAGCGAGCGAGTAGGACTTACGCCTTGAATGCATCATGGCTTCAGGGGCAGCATGTGTATATGTACGTCGCGCAATTCGAAACCATTCGGTACGCAAAAGCGTTTATTTGTTCATTACCGCGCAGCTGCGGATGCGCGAAGGCGAGCTTTCTGGTTCTATTTTTTATTTCCCCCGCACGGCCGGCGTCGCCATGGCCGCGGACGCGAGGAAGCGAGCGCCATCTGGTGGTAGTAAAAGGAACCCAGCGGCGCGCGTGCCCCGCTGTGATTGGTTGGCCTATTCGGCAAGAGAGCAACAGCCAGGCCACCATCACGGTCACGAAACACGGCGAGATTCGAAAAGACAAGCTTCGCTTTTAAAACGTCGTAACGATATGTCTTTGCCTGGATCACTATTCGTATAGCTTATAGCCTTTTTTTTTTGTACGGAATGCAAAGAGCGCTAGTGACGATAGGAAGAAATGTACACGAAACGTTCACCAAGCTCGGCCAAATAATTCGCCCAGTGACGGCGCGAGGCGCGGAGCACGCTAGCGACAACCGGCGAAAATAACGGCGAAAGAGAGCCGGCACGCACACGAAAGGGCGCAGTCCCACCTCGGCACGCGAACTCGCTGCCACGAACGGGGCCCGTCGCTGCTGGAAAGGGGGACGTCTGCGCGCAGCACGGCTGCCGAGCGCGTGCCGCTCGCATATGTCATCCGGAACACGCAGAACGGCGAAAGGAACACGAAAGCGGCGTGCGCAGGCCTCGTGCGTCAAATCCCGCGGTGCACATAATGTACCGCTTTCGCGTACATTTCTTTTTTCTCCTTCGCTCATCATGTCGCCAACGTATTTTTGCATTTTTGTTCGCTCGCTCCCTTCGGTTAGCGTGCTGCCAGTCGCGCCCGCGTGCGTGGCTCATTGCGTAAGAATTAGGCCCCGCGTGCTCTCATAAGGATCGCTTTACATTTACTTTACTTTGCCTGTCCCCCTGACTTTGTATGTATGTATGTATGTATGTATGTATGTATGTATGTATGTATGTATGTATGTATGTATGTATGTATGTATGTATGTATGTATGTATGTATGTATGTATGTATGTATGTATGTATGTATGTATGTATGTATGTATGTATGTATGTATGTATGTATGTATGTATGTATGTATGTATGTATGTATGTATGTATGTATGTATGTATGTATGTATGTATGTATGTATGTATGTATGTATGTATGTATGTATGTATGTATGTATGTATGTATGTATGTATGTATGTATGTATGTATGTATGTATGTATGTATGTATGTATGTATGTATGTATGTATGTATGTATGTATGTATGTATGTATGTATGTATGTATGTATGTATGTATGTATGTAAAATCGACATAAATTCTAGAACGAACAGTTCCGAAACTGCTCATATGCACTGCTCTGTCTCAAAGATCGCTAATAATCAATACTAGTTCAATAGTAGCGTAACTCCGAACGAGTAAAGTAACGCGCAAAATGCATGAAGAAGGGTGGAAAGAGAGACAGGAGAGAACGCAGACTACGAAAAGTTTATTGCATGAAGCAACAGGAAGCCGATACACAATCTCCTCAGGCGCAAAACTTATACAATCGCTTTGCGACCACTGTAACACCAGATGCGCACACTTTTCCGTCCACAAGCTCATGACATCTTCCTTCATGTATTTTGCGCAATAGGTTATTCGTTCACTATGAAAAAACTAGTCTTCAGCAAAGTACTTCTGGCTTAATTTAGACTTAAGAACTTACACTCGAGACTAGAAATTTTTTTTAGAATCCGGCCACAGGGCAATTACACATCGCATTTTCTTTTAATTACGCCAGCAGATGCGCTGTTAACAACTGAAGTTCAAATAAGAGACACACATAAAGGAAAATGCCTGCTGCCGCATGTGATTCGGAGAGATCCCGAAAGAAATCAGCGAGCTGCAGCATCTCATGATGTAGGAAACAGATGGAAAGTTCCAATGAACAATTATTATGCCGCCTCATTATGTGGAAAGCTTCAACCAGTCCACCCACTTTGCAGTCCCTGAGTTTGATGATAATTTTAGTTCGATTAAAATGAAATTGAATGAAGACTCCTCGCAACCACGTGCGAGGTATGCGTTCCATTCATTGTAGACTGTTGCACTGACGTAGGCACACACTGCGTTTCCCACAAGCGCGAGAACGCAATTCGCCTACGCGGATTGCGTTTCTCGGCAATCCTGGCCAATACGAGTGCACCAACCGCAATTTGTGCGCTATGGAACAAGGAAAGATTACGCTTTAGGCAAATGAGGAAAGACTGACCACCGCAATATCCGGTGAGCTTTTACACCAACCAATTCGAGGGATCGTTGACGTCCAAGTAGCCGTGCAGTGATCCATCTTGCTGTCGCTCATTATAACCGCTAACAAGTTTGGCTGCGTAAGCCAAGCCTGGAATATGCCCTTTCGGTTATTAGATAATCACATATGCTTTCTCTCTCTCTCTCTCACACACACAAACACATGCACACACCAATACAATGCTAAAAACGAAAGGCACATTTTTCTAAGATGACTACACAGCGCGGGGTCGGCCGGAAGTTCAAAGCACGAGCGCAAGACGAAAACATGAAACCGTGTCAGCGTGCTTCTTTTCCAAGAGTTCAAACGACTTCACCGCCTTCACCCGGATTTGCACTCTGTGCTAACTTCAGTACGCACAACTAAAGGGGGAAGAAAACGAAGGTGATTGTTTCCACCAACTCGATTTGAACAAAACGGTACGGGAAATGCAAATATGAACAAACTACACGCCATTGTTAACACGTGGACGTTATTTCACGCGCGAGCAACAACATGGTGAACAGGGACAATGACGCCTTTGCCGCCGCGCTATACATAAGTACAGTTTCCACGGGCAGCGCCTTTCAGCATGAGCAAGCAATGTTCGTCGAAGTTTGAATCGTATTGTTACGTTTTCCCCAATTAGTCTGCCGTAAACAAAATATGTTTGCCGCGTAAAGCTTTCCGAATTATACCATTGTCAGTGTCAGCCTGCGTGCGAGACACTTTTCGGGGTAATGTCACTATACACACGGGCCTGTACAATAGAACACAACTCGATATTCACCGTGCAAGCGAGCAAGCCGACCTGAGCCAAGCCGAGGCAAGCAAGCAAGTAAGCAGCAATGCCGCTCTTACAATGCACTGTTTACGAAGAAAAACATATAGTTTTCTCTTTTGCGCAGGCAAACATTGGCTCTTCGAAGCAAACGGACACGAGCGAGCACGTGCGAGGTCTTATAGCCTAGCTCAATAATGCTGCTGATCTAAAACGAGTGGTGTCGTTGCGAGTTCCGAATCATCCAGAAAAAAAAAAACAATAACCGACGATTACGATACCTCCTACTGACAAATTTGGGCGCAACTCTGTATGTGTTTTCATTTCGCGATATATTGGCTGGCATGGACAATCTGTCTCGTGCGGCACGCTGGAAACGGAGCGACGTGTGGCGCGACTGCCTCGCTAATCAGGAGATCGCAAGAGGTAGCGCGTGGGTGAGGCGGTGGGCACGATTCAGAGCAACCACTGCAGACATACCTCTGGGACGACGCGCGGTACTCTGGTGCCATCTCGTAGCCATCGTCGCGGCACTACGCGTTTCTTTTCACACCTTCGCCGTGCCCTCCTGCACCGCTTCCCGGGCCCCGCTGCGTCCTCCTTCTCCGCTTTCTCTCTCCCGTCTTTCATACCCCGCTGCACTCCGCCCTTTCACCATTCGCTGTGCGCGTTCGCTCGGTTACGCCGACGCTCACCGCAGGAGCCAGCGCCTAAGAGCTGCGCTCTAAAAAAATATGAAGAAAAACTACGGCATAACCCATCTCACGATGCCTGTCGACGGTAATGTGAAAGCATTAGATCAATGTAGCGGTAGACCGCATTCCCGAAGCCACGTTTATTTAACACGTGTAGAAGTAAAATTTTCTCAGTCTTTCGGATAGGCATGGCCTTGACCGCCGGGCATAAGAGACCTGAGCCCGGGTCCTTTATCTGCAGGATAACCGATAAAGTTTCCCCATCCATCCAGCTATCCATTTCGTTGCTTCGTTCATATGACATACACTCCGATATCATACCACTTTGCTATGGAATTCGCTTGGCAAGTCGTCCATGAGCATCACGGCATGATGACGACTGTGGCGCCGACGCAGTGACGATGGAATGACGAAGGCGTATAACAAGGGCGGCATAACGAAAATGCATGCCGATTCCTAAATTAAGCGATGGTGTAATGACACTAGCTTAGTGGTGGCACCATGAGGACCATGTAATGATGACAATTATACCTATGTCGACGATGGCATGACGACAACGCTTTGACGACAACCGTATAAAGAAACTAGACTGATGACGATAACGCGGCCACGGTGACATGACAACAGATGCATAACGTTTGTCTGGCGACGACGCGGCATATCATGATTGAAAGACGACAGCTTGATTACGATAGAATGAGAAAGGAGGAACGATGTGGATGGACCAACGAAGATGGCATGGCGACGACGGGATGACAAAAATTTAATGACGGTATTGAAGTGATGACAATAGTGAAACGACAGCGCAATGACGGTGGCATGGCGAGAATGCAACGACCGCGATGACATCACGACAACGATATGACAACGAATTCCTGACGACAGTAAGACAACAACACAGTGGCGATGATACAGTGACAACGGCATGGGAATACTGGGATGACTACAATTGTATGATGACAGTGGCGTAACGATGACTGTATCATGAAATTTGTACGACGACGATGGCGTGAAGACGCCGGCATGGCGAGAGTCGGATGACGAAGCTGGTGTGACGAAGACGGTCTGAGAACGAACAGACGGACGGACGGACGGACGGACGGACTCAACAAAAATTATGCAGAAACTCCACTGAAGTTGTCTAAGTACGCTAAGCATACCTCCATATTTCAGTTGACCCACCAAAAAAAAATTAAATTGGTCCACCTTCAAATTTAAGTTGGCCCACCCCCAAATTTCATGTTGACCTATCCCCAAATTTCAATTGGCCCTCCCCCAAACATCAAGTTGGCCTAACCCCAAATTTCAGTTGCCCCACCCCTACTATAGCCTTCCCGACTCATTTTCTATGGAGCCCTATGTATCCCTATGATTATGCATAAGTGTGATCATATGGGTATTAGATAATTTTTTTTGTTTCAATTCCAATAATGCAATTCCAATTTCCAATAATCTACATTTACACTATTATAACGATCAAATGTCTTCGCAAATCACGCATTTTTGTGCAGATACAAGGCATTACACTTTTCGCGTGACGGACGCATTTTGCTGGTGTAATCGGCAATGAATGCTTACACGCTAAAATGTTTGATGAAAGGCGTCCACCTGGCAACCCACGCCAAACTGAACTGGCAACCACGCCTACAGCACGCGCGCAGCGATGTTTTTCGTGGCCACGGTTTCGGTGCCGAGCGGGAGGAAATTCAAACGCGCACATGCACGCGAACTCGAGCTGGCATGGAAATCAGCGCGCGCGAAGTTCGCCCGACGAAGAGCAGCTGCAGGCACCGCTGTAAGAGCGCGCGCGCTATTTGCGTGATACTTGAGCAGGGCGCTTGGCTGGTCCGTGGAGTGCGCTCAAGGCATGCTCATATATATATATATATTACGCACCCACTTTGAAATGAGATTCTGCGCCTGTCTTTCTTTTCTTTTCCTTTCTTTTTATTTTTTGGCGCTGCGGCACTCATTCAGACAAGGTTCACGAGACGCACTCGTCTTTACGAATTCAAACACACGGCCGCATCACACACACGCACACGCACACGCACTCAAAACGATGGACGATATCTCTTGGCGCTTATCGAGACGCATGAGGGCAGCTGTGGCGAAGTGGGCCATGGAGTACGCGTACGAAGACAAACAATGCGCGACATATATAGGCACCCGTAGAGACACATGAGGGCTTTCGATAACGGCGCCTCGTGTAAAGCTGTATTGTTAGTTAATGTCTGTAAACATCTCGGGAGGAACGCAGGCTGCATCGGAGCCGGTTATCCTAAAATGAAGCAAAAAATTGAGCCTACCCATATCCCCATATAACACGTACACACATACCGCAAACAGAAAAAAACACACTACGTTTACAAAAAGAAAAAGAGAGGGAGAAAACGTATAAATATAAGCAACACAAGAAATAAAGCTACCCAGAAGAAGCGAACCATGTGTATAACGAAGAGATGCTCATGCGCAATGAAAACACTGTGACATATACACACGCGCAAATGTCATTGTTCAAGTAGTGCGGAAAGCAAAATACACAAATACTAAGTACAGTTGACGAAAACGTACAAATCAAATGAATTAGCGTGTCAGCCCACACAGAAATCCCGCAGGGTTTTCAAATCACATTTCTGTTTAGCGGCGGCATCACCGGACAACGAGTATCGTGTTTATATATCAATTCCGTCTGCCCAAGTGGTTCAAATTATCGCGCCAATGGAACCGCCGTTGATCACATCCCCATCAGTTCACGATAATGTGCTCGACAAAGGCGTCTGGGATGTCAGAGTAGGAGATTCATTACATAGATTGTATTTTTTTTTTAAACTCCCGTGGTGCTAAAGGGGTGCTAAAGCCATTTAGCATCATCCGGGAGGTGCCCGACGGTGCTATAGCACGTACGGTCCCTTCCGTTCACGAATCTAGGAGGCCATCCCATGTATACGGTCAATTTTCATGTTTACAGAAAACCGTAAAGAGGGGTCTACCCAACGTTGTGCTTTTGTACCGAACTATCGTGTATGCCGCCACGACAAGAGCTTAGTGGCACACCACACAAGAAAGAGACAAATAAACTAAAGAACACCATGAACACATATCACAAAATTATGGCAAAACGTTTACTAAAATACTCAATCTGTAAGGATTGATAGGGGGTTACATTTCCTTAATAAGCATAGCTGCTTATTCAGTGTAACATATATATCTACGTGGAGCAGGTGGCACTTACGTGAGCGCGTTCCGCGGGCTTTCGCGTTTGGTTTGTCTTAATTTCAGGTGCGTCGAACTGCAGGCGTGGAACTTGTCCTCTCTTTGTAGCGTGCAAGCTGCTGCGTTCGCCTATACAGGCTCGTCAACAGGCTGACTTCACGTGCTGTCTCAGGTTTCGGATAGCGTTCGGAGACAACTGGTGCCGGCGCGGTTGCTTGCGCGCATTTCAGTAAGACTCAAACAAACAAACAAACAAACAAACAAACAAACAAACAAACAAACAAACAAACAAACAAACAAACTGAATGGAGAGTTGAATGGAGCTTTTTTTTTTCTCTCTGAAAGGTTACTTGTGCTGCTTCGAAATACGACTTGTCGTTGTTTTTAATACAGGTGTATTAAGTGATGGAATTTAATTACATCCAGATTGATTGATTGTCTTATTTATTTACTTATTTATTTATTTAGTTCACATTCTCAAACATTACTGGCGCAGCAGGGGAGGGATCAGAAATCATTTTGATCCATCGAGTTGGCTTAGATGCAGCAAAAAAAAAGAGAAAGAACAGAAAAATATGTACTGGAACAGTTTGACAAACCGCCCCGATCGAATCGCGACCGAAAATTCCTGCCGCGTTCGTGCGCGGCCGCAGTACGCGACAGCCGCCGAGCGACCGAGGCCGTCAGCGCACAGCGACAAATTGGGGAGGCGCCGGCGCAGGGACGGCCGCCGGAGGCGCCCTCTCAGTGTAGTTTATCGCTCCGCAGCGCAGGCGAGAGAAACTGTACTATAACGTTAGCACGGCCCGGCCCCACTGGCCGGGGTGGCAAGGGTCGGCTACGAACCTTGGCCGATAGGGCGGTACGACCCCGCTTGCCCACGCGAATATGCTGGCCGCTTCTCCTTGGTCCCCTCTGTCGCCAGACTGAGGCACGTCGAAAAGAAAAACGTTTCTGCTGACTCGTTTTTTTTTTTTGCGGCCCGTGTCTGGTGTCTCCAACGTCGTGCCGCATGCTTTTCTTTTTAACGCGATAGCGTTAAGGAGCTCGTGTCGCAGAAAAGCCGGTGTCGTCGGCGTCGGGTGTCGGCGTCCGCGGCGTTGACCGTGAGCGATAAATCACGGCAGGCACTTCATAAATAAAAAGCAACTTCCAAGATGGGCTGGGTGGGAATCGAACCAGGGTCTCCGGAGTGTGAGACGGAGACGCTACCACTCAGCCACGAGTTTGATGCTTCCAAGAGGTACAAACGCGCCTCTAGTGAATGCGGTGTTGCCTTCGAAACGAGCCGTGGAAAGTTATACTGCAGTGTATATCGGTAATTATGAACATGTAACTTACAGAAGTCGCAATTACACGAGTAGCGAAGTGCGTTTCCGCTGCATTTCTTCTGCGCTTTCCGCACACGCAGAGCCATCTTGCGGCAAACACAGAAGACCCCCTCCTCTCCATGTAGGGCGCTGCCTCGACAGATGGCGCGCCACGCGCGCATTGGAGCTGTGGAAGGACCGGTGTGAGGGGGTTCGTTGCCCGGACTCTCTCTCCCCTGACAACGCTTCGCCTTGCTCCCTCCGCAGAATCAAGCGGCCTTCCTTTCTTTAGATCACTATCTGTCTATCTCTCTGCCCGTGCCGATCAGGACGTTTGGCTGGCGTGCATCATTTCCCCCTCCGAGATACCGAGTTCTTTGGTTCGCTCCGCTTGCTCAGGCGCACGTTTCGTTGCTGCGCCGAACGCCGCGTTGCTCGACCATATGGCTCGACGCTCACCGCGTCCGATGCAGAGCGCCTCGTAAGTGATGGCTGCCCTGTAGCCCATTGTCTTACACCCCTTGGCGGGTCGACGGGAACGCTGTCGCGTTCCACTCTTGAAGGCGAAGCTTAAGCGTCCTCCAATTTTTTCTTTTTTTCCCCGCTAGTGTAGGCTCGGCATTTTATACCGCAGCCGGCGAGATGCGCCCGCTTCTGCGTTAGTGTGACCGCAACTTTACACTACAACCTGATGCCACAAACGCTGAAGCTACATTTGCTAGGACGTAGGAGAGCACACAGTTGGGCTAGTTGGTTCTCTGCACAAAATAAAAAAAAAGACACAGCGGCCAAAGTGAGGCATGGGTTATATTTGATCCCGAATGATAAAAGGCACTGCTCCTTCGCAATTTCCGATGATCGCCGCATTCCAAGCCACCTGACAGCCGGGATTACTGTGGGGATCCCTGATCCTATACCAGCGTTCATCATTCGGAATTTTCAGCCCCGCAGAAGGCATTCTCCTAACAGCCCACGCCTGTGCAACTTTCAATATCAACGGGGCCCCAGCCCGCGCACAGCTGTTGCAGAAGCCGCGAACGGGCGACGACGCTCTTGCGCTTTCCTCGAACTTCGAAATGCAACGCTTATATTATTATCACGCGGCTTACGCGTTTGTTAGAGCTTCGTGAATCTTCTCCTTTTCTTCTTCAACCGCGCAACCTCATTTTGTCGTGCGAAGGACCATGGAGCGCGCGAAACACGTCGCCGAGAAAGCCAACTCCTCGTCGGCGCATTCTCTATATCGAGGGAGAAAAAAAGACGAAATTATAAAAGACAAACAAAAATATATGCGCGTATGATAGCGACGTCGAGAGCAGGAAGACTGCAGGAGTCATTCGAAATTGCTTTCGTGGCATATCCGCGCACATGTCGGAACACTTTCTCCACCGCTTCTTTATAATGCATTTCTTTGTAACGCTCTCTCTCTCTCTCTCTCTCTCTCTCTTTTTCTCGCTCGAAAAGCACCACATTTCCGCACCATTGCAGAACGCGCCACGTTCCGGAGAATGCTCCAATAGGCGAGCCGAAACCCATTTCTGCGCCACATAACACATCCCTCACGCACCTAGGCTTCTATTTTGTTTCCATTATTATCATTTTTTTTGCTCTTGATTTTCGGGCAGCTACAGACGTGTGGTATGGCCGCGTGTTTTTCGAGAATATGAAAGCTTTATTCATCCTTCTTTTCTAGTCGGAGAGGAGGAGGGTAGCAGTGGAATACGGCATTCGAATGCCCGGCTATTATCCGAGGTCCGCGATTTTTGGTAGCATGTGTGCAGGAAATAGAAAAAGAAAAAGAAGCTCCGGCTAGCGCAAGAAAGAGACACGTAAAGAGAGACGAAGAGAAGAATGGCTACGCGAACCGGGCCTTGACTACGAGTCCATTTTAGAGAGCGCATCGGCTGTAAGAGCCGCCTGGAATTTACAAGCTCTTCGCTGCAGGCTTGTTATAGTTACACGCTGCATTCTAGCTTCTTCTAGAACTCGCTTCTGTGTAGCAGAGCATTCTCGGGGATGTGGCCATAGCAACATTTCGAACAGCATTGCTACCGACGCTGACAGCATGAACGCGGGAGAGACAGAGTTACGCAGTTCCGGCATTCTTAATTCACACGCTGCGCAAACAATTTAACGGCACGTCGACTACGACGCCGACTGCGGCACAATGACGCCAACGCTACGACAACGAACACTTGGTTAAGTGACATCTAAGAGACGGGAGCGCTGTGCACGAATGAGAAGAACGACCACGCTTCGTTAAACGTTGAATTAGCCATTTACAGCAATTACGAGTAATTACGACAATACTACAAATAACAGGCTCATATATGCCTCAGTACAGCGGTGGCGTAGAGGTTGAGCATCCGCCTCGCGTGCAAGAGGACCGTGGCTCGAATCCCGGTGCCGCACAATTTTCCACTGGAGTAAAAAAAAAAAAAGAAAAAAAAGAAATCCACGTGTTGATAAAATTGCATAAACAGGCCAGGAGTGCGGCCTGATCCCGGTGACCAGAACCGGTAACGCACTCCATCACCAGAGAAGGATTGGCCGCCCTGGTGCAGTACTTGCCCACAACCTCCTATATGAATACAACACTCAAACCCCGGCCCTCAGTCCCCAGCGGCTACCAAGCAACTGACCACGGCGGCGGTCAGACCTGTGAGGCAGCAGAGGGTGCTGAGAATCCTTGGTTTCCGACAGGCCGCCATTGGAATCTGAACCTGGCAACGTTTAACGCTAGATCGTTATCGAGTGAAGCAAGTCTGGTAGTGCTATTGGGAGAATTAGAGGGTAGTAAATGGGATATAATAGGGCTCACTGAAGTTAGGCGGACGAAAGAAGCATATACAGTGCTGAAAAGCGGGCACGTCCTGTGCTACTGGGGCTTAGCGGACAGACGAAAACTAGGAGTCGGATTCCTGATTAATAAGAATATGGCTGGTAACATACAGGAATTCTATAGCATTAACGAGACGGTGGCAGGTCTGGTTGTGAAACTTAATACGAAGTACAAATTGAAGCTCGTACGCCCCTACATCCAGTCATGATGACAAGGAAGTCGAAAGCTTCTATGAAGACGTGGAATCGGCGATTGGTGAAGTCAAAATAAAATACTCTATAGTGATGGGCGACTTCAATGCCAGGGTAGTAAAGACGCAGGCTGGAGAGAAGTCAGTGGGGGAATATGGCATAGCGTCTAGGAATAGCAGGGGAGAGTTATTAGTGGAGTTTGCAAAACAGAATATTATGCGGATAGTGAATACCTTCTTCCGCAAACGGGATAACCGAAAGTGGACGTGGATGAGCCTGAATGACGAGACCAGAAATGAAATAGACTTCATACTCTGCGCTAACCCTCGCATCATTCAAGATGTGGACACGCTCGGCAAGGTGCGCTGCAGTGACCATAGGTTGGTAAGAACTCGAATTAGCCTGGACTTGAGGAGGGAACGGAACCAACTGGTACATAAGAAGCCGATCAATGAGTTAGCGGTAAGAGGGAAAATGGAGGAATTCGGGATCAAGCTACAGAACAGGTATTCGGCTTTAACTCAGGAAGAGGTCCTCAGTGTTAGAACAATGAACGACAATCTTATGGGCATCATTAATGATTGTGCAATAGAAGTCCGTGGTAACTCCGTTAGACAGGATACGAGTAAGCTATCGCAGGAGACGAAAGGTCTCATCAAGAAACTCCAATGTATGAACTCCTCTAACCCTACAGCTCCCTTCAGAAGAGTAGGCAGGCGTTGTGCCCCTTCCGGTGGCAGTTGCCAGTCTGCTTCTCGCTTTCCCTTTCCTGTTAATTGTGTATATGTGTATATGTGTTCAAAACAAATAATAATAGAACAGAACTGGCAGAACTTACGAAGTTAATCAACAATCGTGAGACGGCTGACATAACGAAGTATAATATGGATAGAATTTAACGTGCTCTCAGGAATGGAGGAAGCCTCAAAGCAGTGAAGAAGAAAATAGGAATAGGCAAGAATCAGATGTATGCGTCAAGAGACAAAGCCGGCAATATCATTACTAATATGGATGGTATAGTTCGAGTGGCTGAGGAGTTATATAGAGATTTGTACTGTACCAGCGGCACCCACGATGATAATGGAAGAGAGAATAGTCTAGAGGAATTTGAAATCCCACAACTAACGCGGGAAGAAGTAAAGAATGTCTTGGGAGATATGCAAAGGGTGAAGGCAGCTGGGGAGGATCAGGTAACAGCAGATTTGTTGAAGGATCGTGGACAGATTGTTCTACAGAAACTGGCCACCCTGTATTGGCGGCGAGGAGTTACGGAGTCGCCCTCTATCGGAAGCGCCTCGATGCCGTAGTATGAGGGATCACGTGACGCGCTCCTCATAGGTTTTACTGTCAGCGCTCACTGAAAACACCACGCGCGAGCTCTCCCGGACATTTCTGTAAGTACTTTCGAAACGAGAGAAGTTTCTTACTGTCTAAATAATAATCTTGGGCAAGCTGAAAGCACACAATCGTTTACAGCCGCTATCTCTTCACCGAATACGTACAGTGAACGCCACTGCGCGCGGTCGCCGCGATGGAGTCTCCCGAACCGGCTTCTTGCGTGAAAGGTAGGTAAACGCCGAGAGCAAACTATGTGAAATATGTTCTTATAGTGTTTGTATAACTAAATGGAGTGTAATAGAATGAAGCCTCAATGCAGCGATCGCGCAGATTCGCAGCGACCGACTGCGCGTCTCCATGCTTGTCCGCGCACTGTTTCGCTTTCTACGCGCGCGCGTTTTCGCACCGTGCGATGAGCTTTAGACCGCAGAATATGAGCATTTTACCGTATACAGGCAACCATTGTTGCGTGGGCGCTATCAGAGCTGTTCAAAAATAATTTCATTGTAGAGACTTCGACGCCTACGGGGACTGTGATGTGCCGTCGCGACGATTCAATCTTTTTTTTCTTCTAAATTCTTTGACCTTTCAATACTATTTCTCGAGTTGCGTCGCACTGTATGTTTATCGGCGTTCTCAGCGTGCAATTTCCCGCTGCTCCTTTTTTGTAATCCAGTGCATTAATTCATAACACAAACATGACTATATGCCATGCTTTCTTTAAATGTGCTTCTCACCGCTGCCTTTCCACTCCACTGAACTTGGCAGTATCTATAGTATCGACAAGTTCAAAGACCAAACCGTCATGACATTAGTCGGGCAGCGGACTCAGGCGAGCGTCTCAGTGCGCGTTTTGAGGACATCGCAGACCGGGCGCCGTAGCAGAAATCTTCCTCGCGTCTGTGCTTGCTGCATACCCGAGTTGTAGCCGATGACTGCTGGTTTTATGTTTCGCGAGCCAAGATTCACACAGCTTCTTGTCCTGCGACTACGTGTGAATAAGGCCGACACCGGCCTCCGTCACGTGCGTCCGGCCCTGCGGCACCGAGCAGTAGCCTACCATGTTGCGGGCCTTCAAAGGCAGCCACTACCTATTGTAGTGCTTTCAAGCGTTGTAAAGGAGACACTCGAAGCGGGAAAATTTCGCCACTAAATGAAAACCGCAGCGTACGAGGGAATTTAAACTCGTTTTCAGCTCGCTTCGGCGCGCCCGAAGCAGCCGACGCGGCCGCTAGGTCCACGTGATCCCTCGTAGCACGTCACGCCGACAGTGGCGCCAGCTTTTCCAGTGGTGGAGCTCGAGGCCAATACGCAATGCCTCATGACGTCGAGTGTACCGAAATGTTGGAGGAACGCTAACATAATCCTAGTCCAAAAGAAAGGCGACGCCAAAGACTTGAAAAATTATAGACCGATCAGCTTAGTGTCAGTTGCCTACAAACTATTTACTAAGGTAATCACAAATAGAATATGGAACGCCTTAGACTTCTGTCAAGCAAAGGACAAGGCAGAATTCCGTAAAGGATACTCAACAATAGACCATATTCACGCTATCAATCAGGTGATAGAGAAATGTGCGGAATATCACCAACCCTTATATATAGCTTTCATTGATTACGAGAAAGTGTTTGATTAAGTCGAAACCTCGGCAGTCATGGAGGCATTATGGAATCAGGGTGTAGACGAGCCGTATGTAAAAATACTGAAAGATATCTATAGCAGCTACACAGCCACCGTAGTCCTCCATAAAAGAAAGCAACAAAATCCCAATAAAGAAAGGAGTCAGGCAGGGAGATACGATCTCTCCAATGCTATTCACAGCGTTTTTACAGGAGGTATTCTGAGACCTGGATTGGGAAGAATTGGGGACAAGAGTGAATGGAGAATGCCTTAGTAGCTTGCGATTCGCTGATGATATTGTCTTGCTTAGTAACTCAGGGGACCAATTGCAATGCATGCTCGCTCATCTGGAGAGGCAAAGCAGAAGGGTGGGTCTAAAAATTCATACGCAGAAACCAAAACTAATGTTTAACAGTCTGGGTAGAGAACAGCAGTTTACGATAGGTAGCGAGGCACCGGAAGTGGTGAGGGAATACATCTACTTAGGGCAGCTAGTGACCTCGGACGCGGATCATGAGACTAAAATAATCAGAAAAATAAGAATGGGCGGGTGTGCGTTTGACAGGCATTCTCAGATCGTGAACAGCAGGCTGCCATTATCCCTCAAGAGAAAAGGGCATAACAGCTGTGTCTTACCAGTGCTCACGTACGGGGCAGAAACCTGAAGGCTTACGAAAATGTTTCTGCTTAAATTCAGGACGACGCAACGAGCCATGGAAAGAAGAATGATGGGTGTAACGTTAAGGGATAAGAAAAGAGCAGATTGGGTGAGGGAACAAACGCGAGTTAATGACATCTTAGTTGAAATCAAGAAAAAGAAATGGGCATGGGCAGGACATGTACTGAGGAGGGAAGATAACCGATGGTCATTAAGGGTTACGGACTGGATTCCAAGGGAAGGGAAGCGTAGCAGGGGGAGGCAGAAAGTTAGGTGGGCGGATGAGATTAAGCAGTTTGCAGGGACAACAAGGCCACAATTATTACATGACCGGGGTAGTTGGAGAAGTATGGGAAAGGCCTTTGACCTACAGTGGGCGTAACCAAACTGTTGATGATAATGATGATGATGATGATATGACTCAGTTATGACCATACGATGAGTGGCATAATACAAGTTTTCTAATCTATTGTTGTGTTCTTACTCTAGTTCTTCGTCTTTACCTGCCTAATCTTGACTACGCACGACTAGTGGCCCGCCAGTAAGAACGATTTAAAGCGTACACTTTGTGATGGCAAGTGATGGTAGAAAAAGGACGACGTAGAACGACGGACACAACACTGTAAAATAATTTACACCCTTAAAAGTGAAAAAGGGTGTAAATGCATCGATAACTCATACCCTTAGAGTTTGATTTACGCAACTGACACCCTAAAGGTGCGAGTTGTAGACCCATTTACACCCTTTTTAGCATTTAAGGGTGTAAATTATTTTACAGTGGACGGAGGAAGAAAATACTCTAAGAAAGAGCATTAGGCCATGCAGCCAGCCTTAATAACTCTGTGAGGTCCCTTCCGCCTTTTCTCTCGCCTTTTGTGAGATCCGCTTCGCTTTTTGTCTCTCAGAAAAGTCTGCTCTACGCGTTACCCCACGTTCGATCGGCGGACTGGGCTAAGCGTGCTTGGTTCCCCGTAGGTTTTAATCAATACTCAGTTGGGGTTTGGGTGCTTCGTCAATCCTCGCGTGCAGATTTTCTCCTGATATGCTCCTGTAACATTGGTCGTTTACTGCAACGTATACATTTATCGCCTTCGTTGCAAAGTTCTAACGCGGCAGCCGCACGCTGCGGTCGCAGCAGTTTGACTTTCGGAAGAGCGTGCGCTGAGCCGCCTCCAAGACAGTAGGCCTGTGCAGTCTGCTTTATGATATCATACTACTTAGAGCGGAACTTCCATTGGAAGCACTCGTGACGAAATAGCGGTGACGTATAAAACCCCGCGGCTTAATCGGGAGCATCTCTATTAGGTTATATTTCACTCGGGCTAGTTAGCATGACGTCACGTATCGAAGTGCGCCGGCCTTGTCCCATCTATAGGAGGCGTCGGCTGAGCGCGGTTATCGCGCGGCGGTGTAAAAACACTAAACGTTACCGTCACATGATCACGTGTTGGGCTCACATTTTATGGCTTGAAATTTTGTAACCTGACACTCCCTCCTAGTTATTCTTTAACACCATGAAAGAAGTACATCGGGCCGCCTAGTTGTTCATTGTGAAGGTTCCTGCTGCATGCCACTATTCGAAACGAACTAGTATTATAAACACAAATCGGGACAAGACAACGCATAAGATCACGGAAGCAGAAGAGATTCTAAGTGAAAAAATAAAGCGCGTGGTTAGCACCCCTTAAATATGGTCTAGTCTAAGAAATTCGCCTTCTGCGTTCGTATGTGTAGAATGCTTAATGCACGTGGTGAAGCGTGGTCGAGATATACCGGTCACTATGTTTTACTTTGTCTGCTCATTCAAGGGCTGCGACATGTTGCCTCTTTATATGTAGGTGAACGCCCAATAATACCCTTGTTGTTAGCGCATAGGGTGCAAGTTTATGTTTTTTGTGTCTCTGACTATTCTGCTCTGCAACTCAAGAAGACGACGTAAGTAGGCGCACTTGGCGGCAATACGCATCTCCTAAAATACAGAGCAAGGGATCACAAAATGGAAAAATAAGTGTTGCAATAAAAAGAACATTTACAACTGCAAAGAAGCTCTGAGTTAGCCTAAGTGATTATAGTCTGAGAAGATGGCATCCCTAAAGCAAATTATGTCCGTTTGGAGAAGCTGATCGCTCGAAGAACTCAAGGTGCTGTGAACATGAAAGAAAAGGAAAAGCGAACTGGTGTTAAATATACATATCATTTGATCCCTGGTTTTAGTGAACAATGTGTATGCATGCTAAATGATGGACAAGAATTTCTAACTGAACTGATGGCGTCGGCGAACCAGATGACCTGTAAATTTTTAAGCGGATGCGAAATTAGTGATCTCAAAGGCACCCTTGGAAGCACCATTGTGTATTGTTAGATACAGGACCGTTTCCTGAGCCTACTTCGAGTTCACCAGACCACATCGAATCGCACCAGAGCTAATTAAGGAGCGCAGAAGCACGGCTACCACATTCCCGAGGGGCGGCACGTGCAAACGAGTTGGCGTCCACCACCTCGTGTGCCGCAAGTGGAACTATTCACTGTTTGACTCTTCCCGAAAGCGAAGCGAGAGCCTGGAACTGTTCCAGGTAACTCGGGTCCAAAAGGCAATACGTGTGTAATGCACTGTGAAACCCTGGCAGCGTCGGCCCCATCCGCCTATTGTGACGGCGCATTGCAAGTCAGTAAGGCAAGACCGCAGGGAGAAGTGAGCTCTCGGACAATTGGTGACCAAGCAGCGACCCTCTCCGCCGGTTGTGACACCAACGCACGGGCGCCTACCATTGGCCAAAAATGACGACACCTGAGCGGGCTCGCCGATTGGCCGAAAATGGCGTCACCTGAGCGGGCTCTCCCATTGGCCGAACGTGACGTGTCTTCGAGACGCCGAAGGGCTTAAAAGACACAGACCGAGTGCATTCCTAGAGGGATTCCTTCATTGATCTCTTTCGAGCTTCTTGCCACGGGCCGCAGCGTCCGAGTTGCTGCCGGCCCGTCATGACTCTAAGACTGTTAACTGACTCTCACTGTAAATAATGTAAATAAACCTCCAAGTTTTTCATTTCAAAGTCCTCCTCAACTCTTACAGTATGTATGCGCGCAGAGGCGTAATTTTCACTTTCTCGATGCCGCGGTCGCATAATTTGATTACAGTTACGTATAAGAACGTGTACGCGCTGAAAGAACGTCAACAGACAGTAATTAAACCAGCCACGGCCCGCAACCAACGCGCGTAGCGAACTGATCAAGGACTATCAGCGATTCAACACTGATCTAACAAGACGACCGTAAGTAATTATACAGGCTACACGGCGGGGGAGATTAATCCATTGCAACTTATCGCCACAGCTGAAAAAGGTGCCAATGAATGGATCAATAAATCGAACCAGGCCTGTAGAATGAGGACAAGCTGGAAGCAGGCACGTACCCAGGGGGGGGGGGCCCCGGGGGGGCCCGGGCCCCCCCCCCCCCCGAAATCAAGTGGCATACCCCCCCCCCCCCTTCCCGCCCACGCCACCACTCCTCACACATTCCTAAAGCGCCGCCAGATTAATGTTGAGACTTCGCAGCTGTTCATCGGTCAGCCTTATGCTGCCTTTTTCACTCCTTTTAGATGGCGGTAGTTATCGGCATTTCTTGTAATGTGAAGGACAGTTTTCTCATAGATTCCGCACCCGCGCGATTAACTCGAGATGCGCTCAGTTGTCACCATCTATTCAACCGTCACGCGCATAGCTGTTGCTTTTGTTAGTTCAACCTTCTTTGTTTAGGCTGATCCTGGGACCAGGAGACGGATGCGGCTGTTACTCAGCTGGTATGTACTCTCATAGAACGAGTTGCGGCCGGAGAAAACACCAATTGCGTGTAACTTTTCCCTTTGCTTCATTATTTCCTTGTGTTACGGCTCGCCGCGACTGGCCGATGCCCGGAACCATATATACGTGATATGGGTTAGATAAGGTGGGAAATAAAATGATGTGAAAGAGCGTCCATCATGAAACCCTGCAATAACCCTTAAACCCATAAGCAAGATGACTGTCGCCAGTTACCTCGTCTGTTTTTCCTTAATTGTATCGCACTTTTCGTGCAAAATTGGAAACCGGAAACAAAAATCGCAAGGAGTTGAGAAATTAAGCGATCTACTAAGGGAGAGAGCCAACGCGCAACAACCAAACTGCAAGCAAAAGCGAATAATAAAAATGTTAACCGTTGTTTATGAGAATATTTATGGATCAACATCTTTTTATTTAAAAAGGAAGTAGAGAAAACGCCGCCGTAAGTGGAGAATAATTACTTGCTTTGAATGACGCTTCTACAGTTATCGGTGGAACCGCCTCACGTAGCCACTTCTCTGCTGTGCTTATGTGGGTGTTTTTCTAACCTTTCGCGGTGAGCGCAGTACGTCTAGAATCGCAGAGTCCTGCGCTCTACGCGTTTGTATGGGACTGGCGGCCGCAGAGCGTTACGCAATTCGCGGAACTGTCAAACTGATCCACAAGGCGAAAATAACTGATATTCGAAACTATAACATGTGAAAGACTGAAGAAGCTGTAAAAAAATGAACGCGGCCTGACATCAGTAAAAAAGAAACCTGGCATAGGACAAACCATGATGTATGCACTAAAAGATAAGAGGGATAATATCATAAGGAATCTCGAAGATACAGTAAAAGCAGCGGAAAAATTCTAAGCTGACCTGTATACAGTACCCAGAGGGGTCCCGATACCTCACTTAGAAACAGTAATGAACAGGATACGGAAACTCTCCTATAACTAGCGATGAAGTCAGAAGGGCCCTGCAAGACATGGAACGATGAAGAGCGGGAGGAGAAGGTGGAATAACAGTCCATTTAATCAAACATTGAGGAGACATATTGCTTAGAAAACTGGCTGTTCTTTATACGAAGTGTATATCGACTGCAAGGGCCCCAGAAAACTGGAAGAATGCAGACATTATACTAATCCACAAAAAAGGAGACGTTAAAGAATTCAACAATTATAACACCATTAGCTTGCTCCCAGTATTATATAATTAAGATATTTACCAAAATAATGTCCAATAGAATAAGGGCAACACTGGATTTTGTCAACCAAGGGAACAGGCTGGCTTCAGGAAGAGATACCTTACAATGGATCACATCCATGTCATCAATTAGGTTATCGCGAAATCTGCAGAGTACAATAAGCCTCTCTATGTGGCTTACATAGATTACGAAAATGCATATGATTCAGTAGAGATACCAGCAGTCTAGAGGCACTACGTAATCAAGGACTACAGAACGCTTACGTAAAAAGCTTGAAAAATATTGCTACATGCGTTTGGTATTTGTTTGTTTGAACAAGGTGCGTGAGCGCCATCACTCCAGAAAAGAGGAGGATGAACGAACTGGGCTCGCGCTGTGAATCTAACCGGTCAGCGCTGCAACCGTTGTTGTAAATATAATCTGTAAATAGTTTCTCGTCTTACTGGCTCGTCCTTCGCGTAAGAATATATACAGAGGTTCTACAGCTACCTTAATTCTACACAAGAAAAGCAGGGAGATACCTATAGGGAAATGGGTCAGACAGGGAGACACAATTTCTCCAAAGCTATTCACTGCGTGCTTAGAAGAAGTCAAGCTATTAAACTGGGAAGGCTTAGGAGTAAAGATCGACGGCAAATATCTCAGCAACCTTCGGTTTGCCGATGACATTGTTCTATTCAACAACAATGCAGACGAGTTACAACAAATGATTGGAGACCTTAACAGAGAGAGTGTAAGAGTGGGGTTGAATATTAATATGCAGAAGAAGACGATAATGATAAATAGCCGGGCAAAGGAACAAGAGATCAGGATCGCCAGTCGGCCACTAGAGACTGTGAAGGAGTACGTTTACCTAGGTCAATTAATCACAGGGAACCCTGATCATGAGAAGGAAATTCACAAAAGAATAAAAATAGGTTGGATCGCATACGTCAGACATTGCCAGCTCCTGACTGGAAGCTTACCATTATTATTGAAAAGTAAGGTGTGCAATCAGTGCATTTTGCCAGTGCTAACATATGGGGCAGAGACTTGACAATGAGTTAAGGACCGCGCAAAGAGCGATCGAACGAAGATTGCTAGGCATAACGTTAAGAGAGAGAAAGAGAGCGGTTTGGATCAGAGAGCGAACGGGTATAGACGATATTCTCATTGACATCAAGAGGACAAAATGTAGCTGGGCAGGTCATGAAGTGCGCCGGTTAGATAACCGTTGGACCATTAGGGTTACAGAATGGGTACCAAGAGAAGGAAAACGCAATCGAGGACGACAAAACACTAAGTGAAGCGATGAAATTAGGAAATTCGCGGGTGCTAGTTGGAATCGGTTGGCGCAGGACAGGGGTAAATGGAGATCGCAGGGAGAGGCCTTCGTCCTGCAGTGGACATAAAACAGGATTATGATGATGATGATGATGATGATGATGATGATGATGATGGAGGTGGTGGGCCCCCCCCGAAAAAAAATCCTGGGTACGTGCCTGGCTGGAAGCCCACCACGACGGCCGAATCTACGCAACTCCACGGCACCGCGGGTACGGAGACCTCGCCGAATGCCTTCCCGATTACTCCTATGCTCTGCGCAAGCTGTTAGATATGGAGCTGTTTCCTGCGATTACTTCGAGTTCCCCAGACCACATCGGATTGCAGCACAGCTAATTGAGGAATGCAGAAGCAGGAAAGCGCATTCCAGAGAAGCGGCCGAGCAGACAAGTTTAAGGCAACGAGTTTACATGCCAACAAGTTCGTGCGCCGCCGGGATTAGCAGGTGGGCATCCGACAATGAAGCAGGTGCAGCCCTCCCCTTCTCTTTGTTCGAAATGCATTGCCAGTCTGCGATGCAAGACCGCAGCAAGCCGCCAGGTGTGACACCACGACACGGGCGCTTACCATTGGCTGAAAGTGGCGTCATCGGAGCGGACTCTCCCATTGGTCAAACATGACGTGACTTGCAGTGCTCGGAGGGTTTATAAGAAGCCTTCCAGAGAGACCTGAGGATGCTGGGACAGACCCTGTTTCCCTGATTCACCTCTCTCGAACGTCTTGCCGCGGGCCGCAGCGTCCGAGTTGCTGACGGCCCGTAATGTCTGTACGTCTGATACTTGTCGCTCACCTCTCATGTACATAATATGTAAATAAATCCCTCCCAAGTTTGTGGTTTTCACACCGAAGTCCCGTCCTCCAACCCCTACATCTGGTTGGCAGCGGTAGGATCGCCTCCGAATGCATCAGCTGGTGGCAGCGCTACGGATCAACCTTCGTCGAGAGAGATTCTAAGGAACCGGGAAGAGCGAAGAAGAGAGAGCCTTCGTTGAAAGAGGTCCGAAGAAACTGGGAGTAGCGAAGAAGGAGCGAGCCTTCGACCCAGGGAGTCCGGAGGAACCGGGGACAGCGGACGAGCGAACCGGATGGCAGGGTGCTGCAACCGTAAGTGAGCGCGTGGTTTTTTTCCTTATGATTCGCCAGACTCAAAGGTTGTGTGTTCAATTTTGATAGTTCTGGGAGTCGGGAATTTGTTGCATTGTGTGTTAGCACAAATTAATTAAGGAAAACAGTTTTAACCACCTGTCGGGGCAGCTGCCATGGATCTTAGAAGGCTGACGAGGTTAGACTTGTTGTTGGTGTGCGACGATTTGGGAGTTGAGGCGGACGAACGGATGGAAACGCCAGCTATCATAAAGGCAATTCAAGATAGTGGCAATGATGATAAAAGCATTGAGCTTGCTTGGGAAGTGATACAGGAGCCACGGGAGCGTGTACGTCGTGTACGTTTGCGAGAGCGTCGTGAACTTAGGAGTAAGCGTCAGCGTGAAGAACGCGAGAATGAACGGAAGCAGGAGCTTCAAGAACTTGCTCTTATGTGTCAGCGTCACGAACGTGAGAAGGCACGCGAACGTGAGAATCAACGTAAGCTTGAGCGAGAGGAAAAGTATGAGAGAGAGAAGGCAGCACTGATCAAAGCGATAGAGGATTGTGATCAGTTATTGGCACAGAGACAACGGCTGTCTGAGAATTCTGTAGATAGTACAGAGCTAAAGAATGAGGAAGTGTCTAGCGGACTTTCGCCAGAAGCCGACGAAAAGAGTAGTGCCTGTGAGATTGGCTGCCGATTCATAAGTGAAGGGAAAAGGCTAGCTGCTAACGATGCCTTAGTGGCAACAGAGGCCGTTAAAGGCCGTAGTGAGAGCGACGAGGTGCTGTGCCAACAGATGACTGTAGAGACAGCTAGGCCAGCTGCGAACAAATTGGCACAGTTACCGAGCGTGTGCGTCGCTGGTAAGGTTAGCGAGGTTGCTAGCGAGGAAAAGGGTACTGTTGACGCGACAGACGCGAGCACCCATGTAGAGCCAGATATGCGTGCAGAAGTGAAGTGCGAGCTGAGCGATGCAGTTGAGAGTAGTTCTCGGGGTGGCGAGCTCCGTAGCTCACGAGAGAACAACTGCATTGTTCAGGGATCGGTGCGGCTCTCCGCCAGTCTAGATAGCCTAGATAGGGATGATTCCGTTATTAATCATTCGGACTGTGCGCGTGAGACAGCGATCGATACCGACGGGCTGTGTGCCGATTCACAGCGTGAGCTGGGCAATGTAGTAGAGGGCAGTTCGCAAGAGTGCGAGTTGTCTTACTCGAGTAAAGCCTGCTGCATTGTGCCAGAGTCGGTTGAGCTGTCCGCCAGTCGAGGCAGAGAGAGAGTAGATTTAAATGTAAATCACTCAGACTGTGCGGGTAAGAGACCGATCCGGGCCGACGAAATGTGTACCGGCCAGCACGAGGCACGAGGCGACATGAAAACGAGTGCAAAGAGAAAGCGCCGTAAAAAGAAGCGCAGTAAAGACCGGAAGACGGTAATTAATGTAGCGCCGCCAAAGATGGCGAGAACCCCAAATGGGCAGGGCGCGAGGAGAAGAAAGGTGCGGTCGTCACTGACGATGTTGACGCATCGGAAACGTTCGAGCCACCGGTCAAAGGGGGACCGCGAAGAATGTTCTGCACGGACGCGGACAAAGGGCACGAGGCTGTTAAGCTCCTCGTCGTTCCGTAGTTCTTTTCACAGCTCAGCGTGCAGTTCGAAGAAACGCAAGGTGGCAGGACGAGACCAGGTGGGGAGTAGCGACGTGGTCAATCGAGTTCGTGTTGAAAGCGGGGCGAGAGGACGCAAATTGGCAGGAGACCGTAACGTCTTGGGGGAGCTGATAGTGAATCAGCCCTTTTGTTGTCTCTCGGCAGCCAGAGTAGCTTTCAGACCACGTCCACCCCGCGTTCGACTCAAAGTATGAGTCAGACGGAAGCGTTTGGAAAAGGAGGCCTGGAGCGCTTCCGTAGAAATGAAGTGTCTTGTTTTATTTTTGGGCATCGGAAAATTTCGCGATTTGAGACTAGGTTTTCTTTCAATATGTAAAGGTATGAGCTTTGTTTGTGTTTTCGTTTGAGAAGCTCGAGATTTGAAAGATGCGTTTTAAGTAAACATGTAGTCTCGCGAGATGCTCATTAATAAGTAGATAGGCTTTTTTTTTTGTGTGTGTGTGAGTAACCTGAAGGTCAAGGTTATCGTCGAAAGGCCTATGGTAAAGCGCGTGAGTTATTTAACCTTCTTTCTTTTTAAGTGTTTTTGAATTTTCGAAGGTTAAGCGCGTAGTTTTTAAGTGAGTGCATGATTTGCACGGAGAAGCGTTCTTAGTTCCATTAGCGCGTGTCCTGTGTGGACGGAAGGAAGCAGACTTTATGACTGGGTTGCTCGTGTGTTGAGGGCAGCCGTATTCTGGCTTGTCTTATAAGTACGCGTGGAACGAGTTAGTAAAAGACGCATTATTTTAAGGGTTCTGCGGAGTGTGTAAGTCCCGCAAGGTTAATTGTTCGTTTATGTCACGTGTCCTGTAGGACTTTCAGGGAAGAAACGTGAGTAAGCGTAAATGATAAGTTTGCCTTCAAAGCAAGTACGCGTTCTGTTTAGTGACCACAAGGCTAGTGCGCTTGTGATTACGTACTTGTGAGGTTGACCAGATTGTTCAGTGGCACCATTACGTGCGATAGGTACGCCACTGCGATAGATTGAAAACATGCTGTTCGTGTAGTTAGGCCACTTAAGTTATGTTCGGCTGTTTTCATTTGTTGTTTGCATCGTCAACGACCCTTTTGTTTTGCAACAACAATAGTACTCTGGTCTTGTCGGCAATCGAGGAGAAATGGATAGCTGTTTGGAAGGGTGGTTGGAACTGTTGTCGAAATTGGGGAAATAAAAGATCAGGGTTGATTTTGACTCAGTAATAGTCTGGCGAGTCAGGGGTGAAGAGCCTGCGCTTACGCGTGGTGCAGCGCTGTGCTGTTTTGTTTGTTTGACGTCTGTTCTCCAGGGCCAAGGATCCCGAAGTTGTCAAACGAGGCTCGACCCCAGTACCCTGCAGCTTCTATCAGCGTTCCTCATGGCCAGCGAATTGAGTTCACCGGCCATTCAGAACTACCGGGGCGAGGACGAGCTGTTAGATATGGAGCTGTTTCCTGCGATTACTTCGAGTTCCCCAGACCACATCGGATTGCAGCACAGCTAATTGAGGAATGCAGAAGCAGGAAAGCGCATTCCAGAGAAGCGGCCGAGCAGACAAGTTTAAGGCAACGAGTTTACATGCCAACAAGTTCGTGCGCCGCCGGGATTAGCAGGTGGGCATCCGACAATGAAGCAGGTGCAGCCCTCCCCTTCTCTTTGTTCGAAATGCATTGCCAGTCTGCGATGCAAGACCGCAGCAAGCCGCCAGGTGTGACACCACGACACGGGCGCTTACCATTGGCTGAAAGTGGCGTCATCGGAGCGGACTCTCCCATTGGTCAAACATGACGTGACTTGCAGTGCTCGGAGGGTTTATAAGAAGCCTTCCAGAGAGACCTGAGGATGCTGGGACAGACCCTGTTTCCCTGATTCACCTCTCTCGAACGTCTTGCCGCGGGCCGCAGCGTCCGAGTTGCTGACGGCCCGTAATGTCTGTACGTCTGATACTTGTCGCTCACCTCTCATGTACATAATATGTAAATAAATCCCTCCCAAGTTTGTGGTTTTCACACCGAAGTCCCGTCCTCCAACCCCTACAAAGCGCGACCGTTCGACGCCTTCGGATATTCGCTATAATCTCCTCGACCCACCCAATCCCTGCAGGGCTATCCCATACTGCATTTCCCGCATCTCGGCACACTCATTCGGTCGCCCCATAATATACGAGAGCTTCACGTAATCTGCTTTACAGATTACACGCTCTGCCCCGAGTTCACCTATAGCTCTTTCTCCGAGCTTCAGAGGTAGTGTCGTCAACTCGTCCTTTCTTCTCTTCATTCTCGGACCAGTGTAATAATAGCATTGACGGCTTAGCACAGAGGCCGCAGATCTACTGCGCAAACTGGTGCGCCCAAGTCATCAAGGGTTAACGCCTAATAAGGGTTGACACGACAAGCAGCAGTTTTCGGCCTGGAGCGTCGGGCTTCATCAAGGGCGCATGGTTTGGGGGAGGTTTGACGCTGAACCTAACCTGAGTACCACAACAGCCAAGAAAGAAAGTATTGTATTCGACCCATTTGGGAAAGATGAAAAAAATGTCTCAGAATACGATTAACCTTGTCTCCTTAAGCCAACGGCAAGGTTTTTTGCAGTAAGTACAGAATCCATCCTGTAAGAAGACGAAAGGCTTAGGAAAGAGAGTCGCTGCGTGTTTATTACGACTTGACGACAGATGACACTATGACATATTTCCTTCACACTAAAAAACATTTCGGTGCGCCAAATCATTTGCATGTTTTAAAATACACAGAAAAAATATTCCATTAAATCTTTTTCTATTTTTTTATTTCTTTCTTCTTTTAGACGGAAGGAAACTGAAAACGAATATGTTGGACTCCTGGTAGCCGCGCAAGCTCACCAATTGCAACGACATAAAAAAGGCTCGTGCACTTAAATTTAGATTCGCGTTATAAAGAACCGAACGTACTGAAAGTTATATCCGAAATATGAACCATGTTGACTTAGAAAGATCGATGTCAGGGGTAATATTTTTCGAAACAACGATGCCGAAAAATATGACCCGCGATATTTTTCGGATTTCAGATTAGAAATTAAGCGATCAGTTTTAACGTCTGAAAGTGAAATTTCTTTGACAGTTGACATCTTTCCACCCGTTATGTATACATTTGAAGTACAAAAAAAGAATTCTGCATTACATTCGCTTATACACTGACGTTCTGTAGAAAGCCTTCTAAGTATTTTGTTCAACTCATTAATGCTTGAGTGGAGTTAACACTTTGCAACTGTTCGAACCTGTCAGCAGCACCCACCTGTTTAACTCGCATAGGTGCGCTTAACACGTGGTACAAGCTAAATGAGAAGCGAAAGAAAAACACTCGTGTTGCCTAGGGGGAGAGAGAGAAAGAGAGAGAGAAGAAGTACAGAAGTAAGTGTGACTAACAGAAGAAAATTTTCGATTGTGTAACCAAGCATTGTAGTGGGCTGCAAAATAGTGCGTAACTGTCACCTAGCCAGGCTCAAACCCTCACATAACTTGGAATCATCGTTTAATTATCGGCTAGGTATTCCCTTTCATGTTGGACACGTCGCACGTCGATTAAGTTTGAGTGCGCAAAAGATAAAAATAAAGAAAAGAAAAAGATGTCCCCGCGAATGCGGCAGACATGAGAGACTAATTATAACACGGCACTATGTCGTCGCTCGGGGTTCCACTGCCTTCCAGTCTTCACACTACTGCAAGTTACATGCGAGTGACGCAGCTCGCCTGCCGGGTTTGTGCCACTACACAGGGTGTTTCACACAACTGAACCAAGAAATTTCAAAAAAATTTCAGCTGAACGAAACCAACGACATATGGTTTGCCGCCATGTGGCGCTCCTCAAGCATAAGAAGGAGAAGAAGAAACTTTATTAAAGAATGGTGCGGCCATTTCTGTTGTGGTGGCCTCCTCAAGTATTTTTATATTACGCTTATTAGTTCACTAACTGGGATCAATTATTCAAAATGTGTAATATTCACTATAGGGCCAAGTGCGTTTCGTCGAGTTGTAAAGGGGGTTCAGAAACAGGGTTTGGGTACGGGTTAGTCGGCATTCCATCGCAAACTTTGACTACAGCGCGTACTCAGACAAAAGGACCGAAAGAACGACGACGACAAGCGCTGAAAGAACGACCGATCCATTTTTTTTTTCAAACGTATATGCTGCGTTGTGATTTTTTTTTTCGGCACTTAAAGAAAGCCCGCCAAACAAGAACTATAGCCACGTGACTGCGCCCACGCGCTTTTAAAGCCCCTCAATCTCCCAAAGTAGCGCCATTCACTTCCCTCCGCCTCCGCTCGGCGCGGCCTCGACGGTGGCGCCGCCGGTGGTGGGCCTGCCGTAGCAGACGACGGCTAACACGCTACGGGAGGAAATCCGCGGAAAAGTTCGTTCGAGTCCTGCGGAGCAGTTTTTTCAATCTAGATCTTGCTTTGTCAGTCGGTAACTGGCCTTAAGAATGTTGTGTCGGATTTGCGGAAGAAATATAGAAAAGCACCGTTATTCAAGGCGTATTTAAGGCGTAAAGTGCGCGCACGTTGAAAGTTCGTGTTGCTGAAACACGACACAAGCACGCGGTGTGCTCAGACACGCGAGTAATTACCAGAGTTTAAGGTTTTGACAGCGTGAAAGTATGTGCACGTGGTTTCGTAGGTTAATTTACGTACCTGCAGGATGCTTTTGTTCGGCCGGCGCGTGAGAGATTCCGACTGTCTGCGGTCAGCAATGCCTGGCAGCAGGGCCGTTTCTGTTCCGCGCCTTTTACAGATGTACGTAGCTCATGCACAGGTTGTGGTGGCCATGAGCAACGTTTTCACACATAGGCGGTATAAATAATTTGAACAACGTACCAGCATATGAAATCGTTATTTATTTATTACAGTGCGAATGGTTAGAATTTGATAAAAAAAAGGAACTTGATGGGACAACTGGAAAGAGGTTCAGAAAATAATTATCCCCCTCCCCTCATTGGCACCAGCAACACTTTTGTTGAAGTGCTAATTTTATCTCTGTATACTACGTGCGTCTGTATTCTTTTGCGTTGTAAGTTTTCACAAGGAAGCAGTGTTGCGATAACTGGAACAGTCAAGGCACACAAGACAGAAAAAAGTTGATTATTGGGTTTTACATTCCAACACCACGATCTCATAAGGCACGCCATAATGGGGGCTCCGGATTAATTTTTTTCCAGCTGGGGTTCTTTAACGTGCCCCCAATGCACTGGACACGGGCCCGTTTTGACACGGGCGTCAAAAGAAGAGGTTGGAGGAGCCGTGGCACTTCACAAAGCCGCGCATTCTTTGCCACTTGCTCGAAGTCAGCCCGCCCGATCTTGTGAATCCACATTTTTCTTCGTTTTGTGTTGCGCCCGGCGGATGGTAAAGCAAAAAGCTTTTTGCCGTCACTGGGTCTGTTGTGGCAACCGTAGGCGCAGCAGCACGGCATCGCAATTAAGCACTCGGCCCTAACACATTGTATAAAACTACCGCGCTCCTTCAAACCACCTGCCGTACTTTCGTCGCGCAGGCCCAAGAATGGGGTTCGCAGCGCGCTGAAAAGAAAAGATATACAAAAGCGCGGCGCCTGCTCTGCGCCAGAAAGAAAAAAAATATACAAAAGCGCGGGGCCTGCTTTCACGTGACACAGATTGGCCAATGAGGGAGCGGAGGGGCTGGGGCGACAGGAGAAGTGGAGGAGGAAGCGCTTGGGTGAGCGGGGTGGCGGAAAGATCTAAGAATGGCGCTACTTTTGGAAAATTGAGGGGCTTTACGCGCTATCGTACTGCAGCGCCCTCAACCCTGCTTCGAGCGAAAGAAACGTGCGCGCGGACCATAGCGGAGTGAGCGGCCGCGGTTCGGCTTCACTGTTCGTCAGCACCTTCCACGGCGGCACGCGGAAAAGCCGGATCGCACTTTTTAATAAGCGATGGTCCGTGCACACGCTTTTTTCGCCCTAATCACGGTTGAGAGCGCTGCAGTGCGATAGCGCATGGGCGTAGTCACGTGGCTTTATTTCGTATTTTCGCGCGTTTTCTTTAAACGCTGGAAAAGATCGTCACGCAGCATGTATGTTGCCGCAAAAGATTGGATGGCGCGTTTCTGAATCCCCCCCCACAACGTAACTAAACGCACTTCGCTCTAAAGGAAATATTAAACCGATTGCATAATTCATCTTTACTGATTAGGCGGAAAATAAAAAAAAAAGAATAAGGAACGCCGCATGACGTCAAACCATATGCTGTTTGTTTCACTCCGCTGCGGTTAGGCACTATTTTAAAATCCTTGGTTGAAATCAAGTGAGAAACCCTGTATATAACCATTCAGACGCTGTACACCGTCCACTGTACGAGCACAGAGAATCAAGAGCACCTACGCATACGCGTGACCAGGCTGGATAAAACCCCTTATTATAAGAGGGCTTTAAAGGGTGCCTGAAAAGGTTCGGACAAATTCTATAGACGCGTAGGGGTATAGCTACAGCAAAACATTAGCACAACAATTTTTGTTGTATGCCCGTCATATCAAGCAACCTACCGCCGATTCCAAGTTACCCTCATCCACAGCCATCCTTTTTCTCATCAACTAGTTCGCCGGGTGATCGGGGCTAAGCTGCGCCTTCACTGGCTCGGCGTCAAGACGGGACGTCGTGTCGTCTACTTCCGGTTGTCTTCGAGCCAGCGCGCGAAGCCTCTCCAACCTCTCTGCGAGCCGCCTGGCAGTCGATCCCAAGCGAGAGCAATCGAAGCAGCGTGCGTTGCGGGTATTCTATCGCAGCGCTGAGCGCGTGCGGTGTTGCGGTAACCACATGCGAGCTGGGCGTTTTGACGGATGAGTGGAGGCGTAAACTAAAGCCCTCCATACTACCATTGCTGTGATGAAGGAGCTTTAGTTTAGAAGTGTACACGTACGTGAGCGGCCTGATAGATCTAAAGCCCCTTAAACTTCGTATAGTAGCGAAACTCTCCTCCTCCGCCCTCACTCTACCTCGTTTCTCCTCTCTTTAACGCTCCTTCCTCGACCATGGCGCCGCCTACACAGCTCGGGCGTAGCAACGGCACCAACATGCGCTTCCCGCCACTACGTAGACGCTTCTCGAGCAAAAATGGCGCTTATACACGGCGCGAGGGCCCACGTGATGATATTAGGCCAATAGCGACGCGGCGTCGGCCTCGGCCAGAGCGCGCGAGGAGGAGGCGGCATTCTTCAAAACGTGCCGCTACTTTACGAAGTTTAAAGGGCGTTAAATATATCTGCACAGTCCAGCCACTTGGTGGCGCAGAGCTTAACTAGACAAAGAGGTAATATTGCTTGAACCAAGTGTAAAACATTTTAAGCATCTAGAAAAAAAAAACCAACGTGTTCGCGATTACGTTCCTGCCAAAAGTTTGTGCCAGCAGCAAAGCAGAGTATAATTGGTTACTGCTATATTAGTCCTGTGTTTGGTTGAGCTCTGCGCTGCTATGTGCCACCAGATGGCTGCACCATGCAGGCCGTTTACATTTACACATCCGCTCATCCCGTAAAACGCACAGGACCAGTACTCTTTCTATGCCGTTTACCCGAATACCTGACACGCGAAACACTACTGTGGTATATAGTAATCCTTCGGCGTGAAATGACGGCAGCAAACGCGTACATGCTGGTGCCTACAGAATACCGGCAACCAGCTCTGCAACCACTCCGCTCGCATGTTTGCCTTGCAGAGGGGCACGATGTCACAGCTTGACATGGCGCCGATCGCTATTTTTGCTGTCCACAACGCAAAGGCGAATTATGGTGCTCGCGAAATGACAGATCGAGACCAACGCAGACCTCGCAGCTCGCGTCAACACGGAACACGTTGTAATACAGGCAGACGGCACTTGCCGTATGCCGGAAGTGCTTGAGTGTAGTGATAAATCGCTCTTGTGCATTCTCCTTCGGTTACCTTCTTTTTATAAACAAATTAGCAAAAATTGCAACTATTACGAACAACATTTGTTCACCATAAAGCAGGAAAAATGATCGATGGCGCGCCCTGGTCAGCCAATCGGATAGCTCGCCCTACTGGCGTCATGTGGTCACTTCGCGTCACCTGGTCAGGGCTGGCTAAAAAATGAGGGGAGTGGCGTGCTTCGATCGGTAGAGACGTATATTTTTAAAACCTTACCATAAATTGCACGCGCTACGTGAAGCGCTTAAATGCGTCACTTAATGATCGGAAGGGCCAACCCTAAGGACTAAATACGTTTGTGCAACATAGTCAAAATCATTTCAGGGTCCCTTTAAGGCTGGAGCACCGACACTCCTTATACCTTTGTGAAGAGTACACGCGGCAAGAGAGCTTCGCCATCTCGCGCGTACCATCATGCTGATATATTGGAATAACCGGTCTATTATACAGCCTCGGACCCATCACTAAGACTGCAGTTGCCAACAAAGCTTTCACGACGTGACGCAACACTGCTGTGTAGGCTGTGAGTAGGAGTAGCCGTCAGTAACTCTCACAACTATCGCATTGAAATGGCTGACTAAAACCATGTGCGCATAGTGCAGGTGTTGAAAGATCACGGATAATCTCTTGTGCTATTGTTCTTGATTCGATAAACAACACCAGACTATCCAGTGCGCTTTCAATGGACTGGACAATCGGCCATTCGCAGAACCAAAGGTCTTGGGAGCTTGGCCGGCCTCACAGCTCATCAGCCCATACACTTTGATCTTTTTTTAATCTTTTATTTTGTCCCTGCTCTTCTTTCCGTCTTTACTTCCCCTTTTCCTTCCTTAGTGCAGAGTAACAAACCGGAGGCTTTACCTCTGGTTAACCTCCCTGCCCTTCTCTCATTCGCATCTCTCTCTCTCTCTCTCTCTCTCATCAGCCCATAAAACCACTCGAGCTTTTGCACTTTCTTTTGTGTCTTCCTAAAGACGAGAACCTAAAGGCGAGATTCGAGTGCCCGAATACTGCCGTCGTCTCTCTCTCTCTCTTCTTTTTATTTTACATTCCCATCCCAACCCCACGTGTACGGCATATCAAACTGGACAAAATCTAGTGAACGTCCCTGCCTTTCTTTCATCTCTTCTCTCTCTCTCTCTCTCTCACGCATAGGCGAGGCCTGTCGTCATCGTGCAAATTTGCTGGCACAGAGCAATGCAGTGCGTAGAAGTTGGAGACAACCGCGCCCATCACAAGCAAAGCAATAGGCATCCGCCAAGAGGAGAGAAGCCAGCCGGATCCACGGTGAACCGCGGTATCGAACGACCATCGGCAGGTGCGATCGATGCGAACTATGGGATATATGGGCTGGAGGGAAAGCGCAAGATGACGCTTCTTTTCTATATATGAATGCGGCAAAAGAGCTTCAGCTTGTTCGTACGGAATATCGAGCATAACGTGAGCGTTGGTGGCGCCATCACGTGGTGCGCAATTGATAAGGGCAGGACAACACACAGCTATAATTGCAGCGAACAACCATGCTGTACTTGGCTATCGGTATTAAGCCTAGAAAAACACATTTAGCGTCCCGTGGAGTTTAATGTCCCGTAACTGCACAGTAGGTTATAAGGGACGCCGTAGTGGAGTACTCCGAATTAATTCACTGCCGTGTGGACAGCGCAAGGAGGCAGGTAAGGAGAGACTTCAGGCCCATGAATGGATGGATAGATGCTATGAGCGTTCCCTTGGAAACGGGACGGTGGGTTGTGCCACCAAGCTCTTTTTTGTTTTTGTTTTTTATTTTCTCAGGTATGTGTAGAGTGTGACACTTGGCGGCAGTCGTTGGATTTGAGATAACAGGGGCAAGGTGCATGCGCGGCCATATTTATGAAGGCGGCCGTTTGCATATTTTGAATGTAACAAGCGGTTTTCATATTAAAGAATAGCAATATACGCCTTTATGTAGTTACATGCAGCTCAGCTAGGTACAAAGCTATTTACGAGCTATATTTATACAACGCTAGCCCAAGCGCGATCATTATGGCGATAGACTATAGCAATCGGTGCCACCTTATCTTCCTCATCTATAGTATTGGCTACAGCCAGACTGGAGCAGCCTCCATCCGATGGACTTTTGATACATGAACATTTTTCATATAGGCTTAAAGCTGGCATCAAATAGAGCGAAATTCACAACAGCAGAGCGCAGGAAGGTTGCGACACCAGGAGTCATGTAACAGCATGCACAACATGACGCCTCGCACCGACGCGTCGTGCGTATATCATCTATAAATTTTGCTAGCATCAACGCGTTACATTCAGACCGAACGAAGCTTATCAAAGACATTGACGCCCACGCCCTTGTTTCCACTATTGAATGTTTGTCATTGCAAGGCTGACATTATTTAAAGTTTATTGCTCACCTTATTTATAGAGCGCAATTGCGTCAGAGCAAGTCGTCTTTTGCGAGCGAGCGACGCCTGATAAGCGTGGTCACCTTGTCGAAGCGGGCCGCTCGCAAGAACATTGAACGGGTCTGCAATGGCGGTTGCATCACTTCATCGCCATTATGTTTCGCTCATAAGCCACTGAAACATGACGACATCATTACTGAGCGTCAACAGAAACATTCAACATCAATTAACGCACATGATCTGGCAAAAAGAGGGCGTTGTTAATCGCCAAAGGGTACTCGCCCGAGAAACGCTACGGTGAAAACAAAGATACGTACAAAACGGAAGACGAAACCGGAAAGCTTGGATTCGGAAAGGCGACTCGCGCGAGTTGAGGCAGTGATGCGAGAAAAAATCGCGCGAGAAAGCGGGGGGAAAAGCGAAAACACCCAATTTGCATTTCACATGTCATATACAGAAGACGAGGTGAGCGCACGCATGGCTTTATACTACAAGACCCGCGGCTGGCGACGCTATTCTAAAGAGGCGGCAGCGAAAACGGCGACCAAATTACCGGTTTTTCAAGCCGCGAGCGGTGCATTATCGACGCAGTAATGACTTTTTTTTTCTTTCACTGCCATTTCTTAACCCGAAGAAGTAGGCACTCGCTTCCCTCATTTCAAAGAAAGAGCGCTGTAAGCTATAACGCAAAGCAAAACGTTTTCCTTTCAGAAATTCTAGCGATATCAATTTTTGCACTATCTGTTTTCATATTTCGACTATGTACGCATGTAAAAGCTGCGCGATTCCAATCTGCAAACAATAATAATAATGATAATCTACAGATATGGGTAGTTATTTATTTAGTTTTCTTTTTTCCGGTGTCCTTTCGCCCGTGTTCTATACAAAAGGGGAAAGAAAAGATAGGAAAAATAATTTTTTGAACTGCTTCAAGAAAGAAGCACAATTCAAAGAAGGCGCATCGTTATCGAGATTTACGCTTCTTTAACGTCAAAACCACTATACTCTTACTGTGAGAGGGCGCACGAGAGAAGACAGCTAGCCGCCCTATAGGGTGCCTCAATGCTAGTACCGCATCCCGCTGTACCGGATGGTGGCACCCTTTTGCCAGGCCCGTGCCGCACCACCATCGTATTGTGTCGGAGCTGTTCAAGCGACCGTAATTAGTCAGTGCGGCGCTGTCGAGTTGGCTGGCGTTTGCAATTTCCAAGGTGCACCGGACACTGCGTGGCAGTTTTAGAGTTACGAACACTTCGTAATGCCCGTTTGGTGCACAGCTCTGTGCACCAACTAAACTAAAGAACGACCACCTATGACCTAATTTTCCCGTGACCGAGAAGAGCGAGAACGCGGGAAAATGTCTGCATGAACCTTGCTCTAGTAAGCTGATATGCTTAAATTTGTATGTTCTCGTGAATTGGTCATCAGAAAATTTTTCCAAAGCACTAGGCGTTTGCCCTCGTAGTCATTTATTCAAGGCGATGAGAAACCTGTTATCGAGTCATATGTGTAATTTTGAACAGTCGCATGCACTGAGAATCGAAATGTTCGGAAAATATTCTTGGGGAGTTTTGTCGTGTTGCGGCTCAACACTTACACTTACACTGATTGTGCCAGTCAGATATAACGAGGGGATGGAATATGGAAGAAAAACCGTCGCAGGTGTAATCGTCCACCGATAGGTTTTCATGTTTGTAACAAGCATATAACGTGAAAGTTTTGTCAACGCTCTCAAGTTTACGTGTATGGCCTCGTCTTCCTTCAGGCAGGCGAACGTATTGTGAGATTTCACACACACACACACACGCACACACACACACACACACACACACACACACACACACACACACACACACACACACCATATATATATATATATATATATATATATATATATATATATATATATATATATATATATATATCACTATATAGTGACACATCTCACCAAGTGAAAGGGAAGCTTTATAGCCCAAATGTGTAGCTGTCACTATATATGTATATATATAGTGACAGCTACACATTTGGGCTATAAAGCTTCCCTTTCACTTGGTGAGATGTGTCACTATATAGTGCTCTTTCTCACATTGCTGTACTTATCAATGGGTAGCTGGATAACAGGCAACACTTTTTGGGCAACACCTTTACCACAGACAGAAAATATAGGTGTCTGCAATGACGCTGTTCATTTATCAGTGTTTGAAGGTCGCACGACCGAGCTAGCATGTCTTGATTTTGCTTTTCGCTTAGAAAAATAATAAATTCTGTGGTATTACATGCCAAAACCACGATCTAATTATTCAGCGTAGTGGGGGACTTCTAAATAATTTTGATCAGTTGGCTTTCTTTACCGTGCACCTAAATCTATCTGCACGAGCGTTTTTGCAGTTTGCTATCATTCGATTTCGGCAGCCGCGGCCATGATCGAAACCACGACTTTAAGCTTGGTTTTTTGCACTTTGTCAAAATGAGACTGTTTGCGGTCACGTGCTCTTTATCATTTTTACCTTTCACACGCACGATTTGCATCTCTATATAACTACAGTACTTTCAGTTACAGGCAACGCTGCCGTATTTATTCCATTCACTTTGTCCCATACATTTTCATGGAGTTACTCAGCTATACAGTTTTAGCCAAAGTTGCGTGAGCCTTTTTGAAGTACAACCTTACAGTATACACCATATGCGTCAACATTGTTTTCAAAACAAATTTGTGAGCGTAAGCGAAAGCGCGGAAAAAAATTACTAGTTATCTCGTGGGCTGAAAACTATAGTATTGCTTGACGGTAAGCGTGCCACCTCTGTTTTTCAGGTTAGATTAAGTATTGAAATGCACGTAAGCGTTAAAACTGAAAAAAAAATACAAATTTTTGCGCTGTCAGCGAAGGAAGAACTCAAGTTTCCACTGTCCGCCATAGCGCACCTTTGCGTGTTCCGACACAATATGGCGGTGGAACCGAACATGTAACCACCCCGTACAGAGAAACGTGGTATCGAGGCACCTTAAGCCGCCTTATAAGTCGTCGCACAAGAAAAGTACACCATCACAAGTTTCGGCGGCGCCTATGCTGGGATCCGATTAACTGGTTATCGGTAAAAACGAACATCATTCAGTGTAATACAACCAAACCCCCAACTCTCAGCAAGCTCTCTGATCGCTCCAAAACGGCTTAAGTGCGAATTTATACTTTGAAGCCCATGACGTCACATTGACGTACGAGGGCTGAAGTGTCGGCGCCAAGTTGCCAAAAGAGGGGGAGAGAGAAAAAACAACAACAACAACGCGTGCTCGGGTCCTCGCTTTGCAGAATATTAATTTCTTTATTTAATAGTTTATTCATTTTTACTTATTCACACCTCAAGGTTCCCGCGGAGGGACATTACTTGACGGGAGGACAAAGGATACACTTGTTCTCGATTAATGTGTTTGATGTTGACTGACCGTCGATGGCTGTTCTTACCTGGGTACAATCTGTTAACATGGCGATGCGGGCGGGAAGGTTGTTCAAGTCTTGTGCCACGTGTGGAAAAAATAAGACTTCAGAAAGGTCTTTGCACGAATGAGTACAGAGTGCACGGTGTTTGGATGGCTGTGACAAGATGTCCGATGGGCTGGTGCGATGAATATATTGTGTGGTGGCAAGGACAAGAAAAACCTATGATACAGTCTTAAGCGCACAATCTTACGACGAGAGGCAAAGGGAGGAAGCTGCAGCCGAGACATAATTTTACTGTACATTGATATACTTATGCGGCTAGAGTAATAAGAGATGATGAATCCAGAAGCAGGTCCTTGGATAGAATCAGGCACATCAATGAGGCTACCTTGAACATATTCCTCACAAGATATGAAAAAAAAAAGAATAATTCAGGCTGGATTGGTTTAATCTTGCTCTTCAGCGCCAAGTTCAGCTCATTCTTTGAATACAGTCATTACATTTGAACACACACACACACACATATATATATATATATATATATATATATATATATATATATATATATATATATATATATATATATATATATATGTACCTCAGTAGGAAATCCATGGAATCCAGGGGCGTAGCCAGGGGGGGGGGGGGCTTATGGGGCTTCAGCCCCCCCCGAAATTTTTTCGTGCTCTCATGCGCCGCCGACCAAAACAGCTCCCGGTGCCGGAAATCATGCTCGATTTTGTCTAGAATGACCTTAATTCACGCTCGAAAAGACATTTTAGCGCAAACATTGAGAAATCGGGCTGGATTTCGCGGAAACGCCCATGCATCGGGACTCGCATATCGTAACGCAAGGAACCCCAACGAGCAAAAATTTAAAGAGCGGTTTGATGGCGAGCGGGCTCGTCTCGGCATCTCGCTGAGGCCGCGGTATCTGTAGAGCGCCTAGATATCAATTCTGAAACTTTGTGGGTATAAAGTTCTCATAACATTTTGATGCGAAAGGGGCATTGACATTTCCAAAGTCGTGCTTTATATTTTCAGTTCCGGAACTTTGTGGGTTTAATGCTGTTGTAAACATTTGACGCCAAAGGTGCATCGACTTTTCTAAAGTCGTACATCGGGCTATACAACGAGACAAGCCAAATCAGCATACTATCAGACAAGTTGACAAAGCACGCAACGAGGTCCGATGAGACAAAGCGTTGTGGCGGTTCATTTGTGCCATCAGGTCACAAAAAAAAATATGAACCTTTTTTTTTCACCTGCGCCAAAGCATCCATGTCAATACACTAAAGCCACCATTGTAAATACTTCGTTTAGCGCAAAACAACGGACACAAGAAAGGCGACAGGACAAGGCCTTGTCCTGTCCTGTCACCTTTCTTCTGTCCGTTGTTTTGCGCTAAACGAAGTATTTATGGATCCACACCAACTAGCCCGCCAACACATTGTGCTGAACCACCATTGTAACTAGGTTCTTATTTATTTTTCTACCTCGACTTGTTCTTATTTCTTATTTATTTATTTTTTATTTATTCTTATTTATCTAGACTTATTTAAGCTCTTATTTATTTTTCTACCTTTCTATCTGGTTGGATCGGCAGCCCATGGGCTGCCAATCCAACCAGAGCGCATGCGTTTTTCTCGTGCTGCATCGACAACGGCGCGGCGCACTTGGATGCGCGTTCGTTTTTCTCTGGCCGACTGCATTTTCACCTGGCAGAGTTTTGGACGCTTTCTGGCTAGCAGACGAAAAAAAAGAAACAATGCATAGTCGCTCGCCGCCAGCACTGCGGGGACTCGACGGATTGCAACGCATTCGCTTGAGCGCAACCTTTCCGGAAAATTTTGTCTCGCCGGTGTAGGATACCGAGCAGTATGCGTATAGTTTTCTGTGGACCAAACGTCGCACGTTTTCTTCGATATTCCTTCGGTAGCCACACTACGTGCCCAAAGTAGGCATTCGACTGTAGCCAACATGCTTTCCTTTGCGTTATTCTATTTCGCCGCGCCCCGCCCCACAAAAGAAAAAAAAGAAGACAATGTTGCGGCGCAGCGAATTGTCGCATGGTGAAAGTTCGATTTTGTTACTTCTTTTGCGGAAAGTAATGGGCCACGGGACGCTTCAGTTGCCGGATACTATTATAATATTGCGATAGCAGCTATATGAAGACTCCAGGTGCATTCCTGCCGTTGCCCTCATGTTCCGTATAAATAAAGGCCTAGGGTGATAACATCATGACCGCGCGCCGCATGCTCTATGTGCGAGTGAAAGCGTGGGGGGGAGGGAAAGGGGTTGAGCCGACGATGGCGGCTCAGTCTTGTGTGCGCAAAGGAGAAAAGCGGGGAGGAAGCGCGCCGCCTTCTGTCGCAAGCGATACATTTTGGGAGTGGAGGGAGTGCTGTGATTTGTGAATCTGTGGTTGCGCAACCTGTTTATTTGCATTGTATGATGCATTATATATAGCGGCTTTTTCTTAGGTACGTAGATTTATTGGAGACATATACGTATATTTAAACATCTTGTTGCGAGGTTTTGTGTATATGCGCAGTGAACTTTGTTTCCAGTGACAATTTTTTGCCTTGTATCAAGCTGTATCTTCACAATTGTATATTCTATCGTATCTTCGCATTTCTAATGTGCGAAGGCGAGTCAAATGAAAATGAGACAACCCGCGCCGCGCAATAATGGTTCGGTTCATTATTTTCGAGGCATACGCGTAGCACATACGCATCTCATTTACAAGTGACATGCAGAGGTGAGGTTAAATGTTCTTTAATGCTCTCATACACTGGGTTGAACATGGTTGCGTGACATAATGGACACTCCAAAAGTTGAACAGCTTGGTGTCGTGAGGTTTTTGACAAATGAAGATGTTTCCCAAAAAGAAATTATTCGCCGTATGGCTGCTGTATGCGTGGAACATTGCGTTTAATTGGCCACTGTGAAACGTTGGAGCAAACTGTTCAAAGAAGGACATGAAAGTTACAAAGACGATCCATGGCCGGGCCAAAGCCACCGTGCAATCACCCCCAACACAATTGAAAAGGCCGTGGTTGCTCAGTGGCTATGGTGTTGGGCTGCTGAGCACGAGGTCGCAGGATCGAATTCCGGTCACCGCGGCTGCATTTTGATGGAGGCGAAAACACCCGTGTACTTATATTTAAGTGCACGTCAAAGAACCCCAGATGAGGGTGACGACTTTTTGTCTGCAATTGTGTCCGGGGATGACTCATGGTACGCTACTACTAGCCTGAAACACTGCGGCATAGCTTACAGTAGAAACATTTGAATTCACCACTCCCAAGGAAAACAAAGGCCGTCATTTCTTCCGGAAGAGTGTTGACTTCATTTTAGATTGTTAGGGGCCGTTATTCATCGAATTTTCTAAACCTGGAGAGACTCTAAATTGTTTCAGATATTGTAAAAGGTCGGATCGGCTGCGTGTCGCAATCAAGAACAAACGACGTGGAAAATTGAGCATTGGGAACATCTTCCTTGACGACGTTGCCCGTTCCCACGTCGCTGATGTGGTTAATACAAAACTGGCAAAGTTCAAATGGGAAATGCTGCAACATCCCTCATGCAGCCCAGACCTGTTGCCTTGCGTCTTCCACATTTGGTAAAATTTGAAAAAGCTGCTCAAGGGAACCAGATTCGTGTCGGAAGATGACGTGTAGTCATTTACAGATTTTTGAGGCAGCAACCCAAGGAGTCTTATGAGACGGGAATTACGCGACTGGTTATTAGGACAAGTGTCTAAATACTCATGATGACTACCTTTAAATAAAGTACCCCGTTTGTCATATATTCGCATTGGCTCACTTCCATTTGTCTTGCCCTCGTATATTTTGCAGAACTCCTGCTTTTTATTTGTGCTCTCTGTTGTGACTATAATTTCGGAGCAATTATTCGCAATACACCACCGGTGACAGCTGCTCCTGCGCAATACATTCTACCAAAGGACAGCGTCATTAAGATTTTCCCCTGGTCATTGAATATGTACGAAAATGTAAACAAGGTTGTTGAAAGACAGATATATATATATATATATATATATATATATATATATATATATATATATATATATTGTTCCCTCGACTAATTCTATAAGGAGGAGGCCGAGCTGCAAAGTGAGCCCCCCACGAACGAAATTTCTGGCTACGCCACTGATGGAATCGCATGTTCGTAGTAAGCACTAACAAAGATAGGCATCAGTAAAATAGCTACTCCAGTGCAATGAGGATAACGACGGACGATTAAAGCGCGGATATAGATGCAGTTGAGAGGATATTTCAGAGCGGGACAATCAGAGGAGCAGCTGCAAGAGCGGACTGTTTTCGCAGCGATCGCCAAATGCGGGACAGAGAAACAACTTCCGCCCGACAATGAAAGGCAGGCACTGTTAGATATGGAGCTGGTTCCTGAGGCTACTTCGAGTTCCCCAAACCGCTTCGAGTGGCAGCACAGCTAATTGAGGAATGCGGAAGCAGGAAAGCGCATTCCAGAGAAGCGGCCGAGCAAACAAGTTTAAGGCAACAAGTTCGTGCGTCGCCGGGATTAGAAGGGGGCCTGGGACAATGGAGCGCAATCGACCCCCTTCGTCTTTGAAGAAGGCATTTGCCACCACTGCGGAGCCGAGTCACCGGGAGCAGGTGGGCATCCGACAATGAAGCAGGTGCACGGGCGCCCCCCCGCTCCTTCTCCAGCCTACAAGTGGATTGCCAGTCTGCGAGGCAAGACAGCAGAGAGCCCCGCCAGGTGTGACCCCGCTCCTTCTCCAGCCTACAAGTGGATTGCCAGTCTGCGAGGCAAGACAGCAGAGAGCCCCGCCAGGTGTGACACCACGACACGGGCGCCTACCATTGGCTGCAAGTGGCGTCATCGGAGTGGACTCTCCCATTGGTCAAACATGACGTGACTTGCAGTGCTCGAAGGGCTTATAAGAAGCCTTCCAGAGAGACCTGAGGATTCTGGGACATGCCCTGATTCCCTGTTTCACCTCTCTCGAACTTCTTGCCGCGGGCCGCAGCGTCCGAGTTGCTGCCGGCCCGTAATGTCTATACGACTGGTACTTGTCGCTCACCTCCCTGTACATAATATGTAGAATAAATCACCCCCAAGTTTTGTATTTCATCCCGGAGTCCGTCCTCCAACCCCTACATCTGGTGGCAGCGGTGGGATCGCCTCCGAATGCATCAGCTGGTGGCAGCGCTACAGATAAACCTTCGTCGAGAGAGATCCTAAGGAACCGGGAAGAGCGAAGAAGAGAGAGCCTTCGTCGAAAGAGGTCCGAAGAGACTGGGAGTATCGAAGAAGGAGCGAGCCTTCGACCCAGGGAGTCCGGAAGGAACCGGCAACAGCGGACAAATGAACCGGATGGCAGGGTGCTGCAACCGTAAGTGAGCGCGTGGTTTTTTTCCTTATGATTCGCCAGACTCAAAGGTTGTGTGTTCAATTTTGATAGTTCTGGGATTCGGGAGTTTGTTGCATTGTGTGTTTGCACAAATTAATTAAGGAAAACAGTTTTAACCACCTGTCGGGGCAGCTGCCATGGATCTTAGAAGGTTGACGAGGTTAGACTTGTTGTTGGTGTGCGACGATTTGGGAGTTGAGGCGGACGAACGGATGAAAACGCCAGCTATCATAAAGGCGATTAACGATAGTGGCAATGATGATGAAAGTATTAGGCTTGCTTGGGAAGTGGTACAGGAGCCACGGGAGCGTGTGCGTCGTGTACGTTTGCGAGAGCGCCGTGAACTTAGGAGTGAGCGTCAGCGTGAAGAACGCGAGAATGAACGGAAGCAGGAGCTTCAAGAACTTACTCTTAGGTGTCAGCGTCACGAACGTGAGAAGGCACGCGAACGTGAGCGAGAGGAAAAGTATGAGAGAGAGAAGGCAGCACTGATCAAAGAGCTACAGTATTGTGATCAGTTATTGGCACAGAGACAACGGCTGTCTGAGAATTCTGTAGGTAGTACAGAGAGAAAGAATGAGGCAGCATCGAGCGGATTTTCGCCAAGAGCCGACGAAAAGAGTAGTGCCTGTGAGATTGGCTGCAGATTCATAAGTGAAGAGAAAGGGCTAGCTGCTAACGATGCCTTAGTGGCAACAGAGGCCGTTAAAGGCCGTAGTGAGAGCGACGAGGTGATGTGCCAACAGATGACTGTAGAGACAGCTAGGCCAGCTGCGAACAAATTGGCACAGTTACCGCGTGTGTGCGTCGCTGGTAAGGTTAGCGAGGTTGCTAGCGAGGAAAAGGGTACTGTTGACGCGACAGACGCGAGCACCCATGTAGAGCCAGATCTGCGTGCAGAAGTGAAGTGCGAGCTGGACGATGCAGTTGAGAATAGCTCTCGGGGTGGCGAGCTCCGTAGCTCACGAGAGAACAACTGCATTGTTCAGGGATCGGTGCGGCTCTCCGCCAGTCTAGATAGCCTAGATAGGGATGATTCTGTTAATCATTCGGACTGTGCGCGTGAGACAGCGATCGATACCGACGGGCTGTGTGTCGATGCGCAGCGTGCGCTGGGCAATGTAGCAGAGGGCAGTTCGCAAGAGTGCGAGTTGTCTTACTCGAGTAAAGCCTGCTGCATTGTGCCAGAGTCGGTTGGGCTGTCCGCCAGTCGAGGCAGAGAGAGAGTAGATTTAAATGTAAATCACTCAGACTGTGCGGGTAAGAGACCGATCCGGGCCGACGAAATGTGTACCGGCCAGCACGAGGCACGAGAAGGCGACATGAAGGCGAGTGCAAAGAGAAAGCGCCGGAAAAAGAAGCGCGGTAAAGACCGAAAGTCGGTAATTAATGTAGCGCCGCCAAAGATGGCGAGAAACCCAAATGGGCAGGGCGCGAGGAAGAAGGTGCGGTCGTCTAGGACGATGTTGACGCATCCAAAATGGTCGAGCCACCGGTCAAAGGGGGACCGCGAAGAATGTTCTGCGCGGACGCGGACAAAGGGCACGGGGTAGTTAATCTCCTCGTCGTTCCGTAGTTCTTTTCATAGCTCAGCGTGCAGTTCGAAGAAACGCAAGGTGGCAGGACGAGACCAGGTGGGGAGTAGCGACGCGGTCAATCGAGTTCGTATTGAAAGCGGGGCGCGGGGACGCAAATTGGCAATAGACCGTAACGTCTTGGGGGAGCTGATAGTGAGCCAGCCCTTTTGTTGTTCCTCCGTTGCCAGAGTAGCTTGTAAACTTCGTCCACCCCGGGTTAGACTCAAAGTATGAGTCAGACGTAAGCGTTTGCAAAGGGAGGCCAAGAGCCCTTCCGTAGAAATGAAGCGTGTTATTTTGTTTTATTTTTGAGCATCGGAAAGTTTTCGCGATTTGAGACTGGGATTTCTTTCAAGGTGTAAGGTATGAGCTTTGTTTATGTTTTGGTTTGAGAAAGCTCCGAGATTTGAAAGATGCGTTTTAAGTAAACATGTAGTCTCGCGAGATGCTCATTAATAAGTAGATAGGTATTTTTTGTGTGTGTGAGTAACCTGAGGGTCAAGGTTATCGTTCAGAGGCCTATGGTAAAGCGCGTGTGTTATTTAACCTTCTTTCTTTTTAAGTGTTTTTGAATTTTGCAAGGTTAAGCGCGTAGATTTTCAGTGAGTGCCTGATTTGCACGGAGAAGCGTTCTTAGTTCCATTAGCGCGTGTCCTGTGTGGACGGAAGGAAGCAGACTTTATGACTGGGTTGCTAGTGTGTGTGGAGGGCAGCCGTATTCTGACTTCTTTAGTGAGCGTGCGTGGAAAGAGTTAGTAAAAGACGCATTATTTTAAGAGTTCTGCGGAGTGTGTAAGTCCCGCAAGTTTAATTGTTCGTTTATGTCACGTGTCCTGTAGGACTTTCAGGGAAGAAACGTGAGTAAGCGTAAGTGAAAAGTTTGCCTACAACGCAAGTACGCGTTTTGTTTAGTGACCACAAGGCTAGTACGCTTGTGATTACGTACTTGTGAGGTTG